>NW_026007246.1:66953-78841 GCF_001458135.2 Marmota marmota marmota
AACAACTAGATACTAAGAAAAAATATGTTTAATAAGTGAATTGATTTCTTGAAGGGAAAGGACATAAAATCAATAGAAATTGTATGTATATTAACAGAAAAGTACCCATCCTGAATCATTCTAATTCCATTAACAGGCAGTTTTGTGTCTCATTTGAGTCTGGTATCTTCCTCAGTAAAGACACAGAAATCCATGGAGAATGACATCTTTAACCTTGGCATGGGTGACAGCTAATGTGAAATTAAACACTGAGCCTTTGGGAATGAAGCTATTTTTACATGAATGTGTTCAGTGGTCATTGCATTTATGAATGTTCCTAGTTTCACCTGATATGTGATATTTATAAGTCTCCAATTTATCATTCACCATTTAAGGCTGTCACACAGATGAAAATGCAAATATTATTGGAAAATATTAGTGCAATTGCTTGCATAAAGTTTATCTGGCATGCACCTTGATTGCTAAAGCTATTTTGATATTGATGACCAGTTAACTTATCTGTACTTAAATATTTAATTACTATGTTTGGAGTTTCAAAGAGTATTGTAGTAGGTCATTTCAATTGGCATCTGGAAGCAAGAAAAAAAAAATGACCAGGAATTTAAATTGACACATATGCCTACCTTTTGCTGGTGATGTGCATTAGCATCCATATCATGAAGCCTCTTCTGTTCTGCCTCAGATGATCTGTACAAATCTGACTCTGCTGACAAATGCACAGATAAACTTAAAGTACTTAAAAATTCATGCGAAAGACAAATTATCCAAATTATAAAAAGGAAGAGTAATAATAATCATATAATTTTATTTGTCCAGTTATATTTTTATTGAAGTTTTACTTTAGAAGAATATACATCATGTGTAAAATTTGTATTGCTGTTTGTGTGTGGGCCTATGTATTTTACCCCAAAACATGTGTATCCTTGGAAAATACTATAATGCTTACTTCAGATCCCAAGTCTTTATCCTGGGAGACAGGGTGTTTTTCAATTCCAGGGTTTTCTGGAAACCTGAGAGGCTGCCTCAGCCTCTCAAGTACCTGCAATTATGGATGTGTTATCTCTGAACCCCATGCATACTGACATGCATACTGACATTGAAGAGTAATTTTACTGGTCCAATACTTCAGAAAACCACATGGGGAGACACTAGGTATCCACCATGTATGATGCCTATAATAACTCACAACTTGATCCATTCAAGTTGAATGAAAATTTCACAGTAAAAAATTTTTCTATGTACACTATAATCATCACACTTTTACTATCTCTTCCTCAATTATTAAATTTTAAAAATCCATTGTACTTCATTGTGTTCCAAATAAATGATTGCATTTACATCTTAATAGAATGAATTCCATATTATTTTTCTTTTTAGGTTCCATTTCTTCTCATATATTTTTTTTCAATCAAAATTGCCTCTGTCTTGCAAAACATTCATGATTATGCCTGTTATTCCTGACATAAAATGGTTTTCTTTCCTTGGGACTACCTCAGACAGATTACAACTTTTGTGCTGAGTAATAAACATGTGAGTTGTAAAGTATTCATTTTCCTACCCAGTTCATCAGTTGCTGGACTTGAGAGGACTGCTTTTATATCATAATACTGTCAAAAGCTTTATTTATTTCCACCTGTAATTGAATTTGTGGTAAGAACTAGAGGAGAAAATAGGGGCCAGGGATGATGTCTTTTCTAGAGATAGAGATTAATGGAGACTTCAAAAGTGAGGTTATCTGCCAGAGGGAGGAAATGCTGAGGGCATGTGAGACTGTACATACACACAGGGCTTAAATGGAACATGCCTGACTGACTATAGGGATTGGCAAGGAGAACTGCCAGAGGACATCTCAGGCAGAGAGAGGGATCAAAATACATAGTGAGGAAAAATTTGTATTAAGAAAGATTCTTAAGAAATTTAAGATGCTTGGAAATCCATGTTTTAGAGAGGTATTATGGTCATATATGCACTATATGCATAAATAGCAAAACCAACCTCAATGTGATAAGCATGTGACCATGGGTGGAATGTGCGTGAATGGAGATGAATAATGAGAAGGCAGTAGTGCACCTGAAAATTGAATCAGGCCTGACTGGATGGAATTTTTCCAAAAATACAGAGGGTATAAAATTTTCAGTGAGATTTATGGAACCCCTTTTAATTAAATGAACAAAGAAAGAAAGTGGCTCACAAGACTGTGGAACCAACCTAGATGCCCTTCAATAGACGAATGGATAAAAAAAATGTGGCATTTATACAAAATGGAGTATTACTCTGCATTAAAAAATGACAAAATCATAGAATTTGCAGGGAAATGGATGGCATTAGAGTAGATTATGCTAAGTGAAGCTAGCCAATCCCTAAAAAACAAATGCCAAATGTCTTCTTTGATATAAGGAGAGTAACTAAGAACAGAGTAGGTATGAAGAGCATGAGAAGAAGATTAACATTAAACTGGGATGAGAGGTGGGAGGGAAAGGGAGAGAGAAGGGAAATTGCATGGAAATGGAAGGAGACCCTCAGGGTTATACAAAATTACATACAAAAGGAAGTGAGGGGAAAGGGGAAAATAATACAAGGGGGAGAAATGAATGATAGTAGAGAGGGTAGAGAGAGAAGAGGGGAGGGGAGGGGAAGGGAGGGGGAGGGGGGATAGTAGAGGATAGGAAAGGCAGCAGAATACAACAGACACTAGTATGGCAATATGTAAATCAATGGATGTGTAACTGATGTGATTCTGCAATCTGTATATGGGGTAAAAATGGGAGTTCATAACCCACTTGAATCAAAGTGTGAAATATGATATATCAAGAACTATGTAATGTTTTGAACAACCAACAATAAAAAA
The DNA here is from genome assembly GCF_001458135.2 of Marmota marmota marmota. Taxonomy (NCBI): domain Eukaryota; kingdom Metazoa; phylum Chordata; class Mammalia; order Rodentia; family Sciuridae; genus Marmota; species Marmota marmota. The sequence goes on from NW_026007246.1 coordinate 69,802, forward strand.
ATTTAAAAAAAAAATAAAGTGGCTCACTATGCTTTGAGATCCTGACTGTAACACAAGGTTTCAAATGAGATGTGTAATAAAATGTAGGAACTGTGAATGTTATTTTCCTATACCATGTAGTTTGTTCTGTAAAAATATCTTCCTGTGTTGAAGGAGCTCGTTTAGGTGCTTGGTGCACAATTTTCTGAAACCTGGATTTAGAAAACACACTAGAGAATTAGAGAGGTCTGTGGGAGAGGTTCAGTGAGACAGCAACTGCTTAGCATGCAAAAAGACCTCTTTTAGTGCCCACTATTGAGGTAAAATGAAGAAATAAAACATGTCATAGAATGTTTAGCAAACACTTCATTGGAATGTGCAAGCATATTCTTGATTTACAACTCAGTAAAAATTTCTAGAAAACTGTTTGCCAATAAATAACACATTCATTTTATATAAAAGCAGTAAAATGAATTACATGTGTGTTGAGTAAAGTCACAAGACTCAAAGTATTAAAACAAAACCAGGAATGTGGGTTCAGTAATATTTGCAGTTAAGTTTCCAAAGGAAAAATCATTTTTGAAATGATCAATTATACAATTATTTCGAGATGCAGAATGAACTGTATTTAAAGGAGGAAAGAAGACCCCTGAGAAATTCAATGTCAAAGCTGTTAAAATGTGGCAGTACACATCTTTAGTGAATCTTAGCAGAATCTGTTAATCCATTTTATTATAAGTACTTTTCTAATCCCTTATTTGCCTTAGAATTGACAAGTCTAAAGTAGTGAATTCATCAAAGTTTTTAATAAAAAAAAATAAATAAAGTAGTGATTTAATTCCTGGGGAATATATAATTGTTTGCTCATCATGGAGAGTTTTCTGATGTATGTGTTTAGAGAAAGTCAGCTAACACCATCTGGGTGTTTATCCATACCCATGTGGGAAACTGGTATGTCTTCTTTTCCTGTATCAGGTGGCTCNATGTTGCCTGAGGACCAGGATCTTTGGAATCACTATAGAATGTAATGGACATGGAGAAGGAAAGACTTGCTCAGTCTGAATGAGATTTTGGACATGATCCCCAAGAGATGATTCCTTACATTTTCAGAGTTCCAGTGTAAAATTTGTCAGCTTCCAATTCCTCTGAGTTAATTTGAATATAGCTCTGGATTTTACCTTAGGATGTCCCTTCAAAGTCAAGTTTAGAAGAATCTGTAATCTTCCTCGAACATCAATTTTAGATACCTGTGGGTTTGGGGAATGCTCCGCAACTATTTGTACTTCTTTTGCCTTTTCCATTTGCTGTTTCTTCCCTGTGCTTTTGTCCTAGGATGTAGCAAAATGTTGTCACTAAATTTTGTACATGCCTAATCATTTATGGTAAATAAACTTAGCTTTGTGGCATCAAGTGTTTACTCCTCAATTCATTTCCAAGTGTGAATAAGTCATGAAGGTTCAGAAAGATGTACTCTCCCCTTCATTCATCTTTGTAATCTGAAACTCACAAATTCTTCCCACATTTTGAAAACCCTGCTCTTTACCCTTCTCATATGTGGCTTGAATTTCCCACCCTCTCCTTGGTAAAACTTATTCCTTTTTTTCTTTTTGATTGCATGTACTCACTGTCTTTCTTAGTCTTCATTACATCTTATTCTTTATTTTTCCTTATTTCAGATTTCCCTGTGATAGAAGCATGTCTTAAATGCAACTCACAATTGTATTCATTTAGCAATACTCCCAATTTAACCTGTGAATGAAACCTAATGTGATGCCACTTCTTATCTTCCTTTTTCCTTGCTGGCTATTTAATAGACATATTCTTTGACAGTTATTCTATGCTAGTGCTCATATTTTTTGGCAATACTCTATTATATTTTGTATCCTATGTGTATCTTACCTTTTACATATCCTTTTATTTTATTCTTTGTGATTGAATGGAATGCACCAAATAGACAACAAGTGCACTCCTCATTATCTTGCTCGGAATCACTCTGTTAAAAATAATGGCAGTAATGGGTTACATATAGATTTCATATCACTCTTTAGACACCACCATGTTTATAGATATGAAGTCATTGCAATTGGAGATAAGACCATTACTTTGTGCAACAGTACTTTCCAAATGAGACACTATCTCATGCATTCCAGATGAAGCTGAGATGCTTTCTTCATCTGGCTTCTGCTGGGGTAATACCAGGAAGAATTAAGAGAGAATGTTTTCCCTGATAACAAACACTGATATGCATATATCTAAAACAATTTAAACCAGTGCTTAACTAGCAAACATACTCAGCAATACTACAAACACAACAGAAAATTTATTTAAAACTCTCTTGAGAAATGGACTTGATATTATACAGATTCAACATTTTAAACAATAAAGGGCCATTATTTAGTGTTAAAATTGATGTGTTAAGAGATTTTCAAATCTGTCACTTTGTGTGGAAATAAAACACACTTGGACTTGTTTGAGTCACCAGAGCTTGGAAAATATGAATGCCATTTAGAAAAATATATATAGTCAAAAACTTATTTTAAAAGGAGAGAAATTCAGAATGAAAATGTGTCTATATTTTATGTAGACAAATGGGCACACTCAATTTGGTTAGAGTATGCAACACTTTTCATTTAAGAATAACTAAAAGGAATTCCAAGAAAGGAAGACACTAGCAAAGTATCATGCTGTGTTTACTGTCTGAATATTTTCAAAGATTGGATCCAGGAAAATGGTTATATGGCTGCATAATAAAAAAGACAGGCTGTGGGGAAACACTGGAATGCCATGACCCAGAGCCAGTCAACAGATAAAACACAGAATCATGGCTCTTAAAAATTGAAATTCATTTGTAGAAGGAATAGGCTGCAGCTGTGCCAGGGAAAACTAACTGGATAGAAGAGAGGAATCTTGCCTCTGGTGAGCAGCAGAGAATCTCACCCACCCAATTAGGAAATGACAAAAAGCAAGAGATAGTTCTCAAATCAGGAATTACAAATTGCCCACAGACATACCACATTTGGTCAACATCTAGCACTCAAGGAAATACCATTCAAAACTGCATTAACATTTCAGATTTCCCCAGTCAGAATGACATTTATCAAGTAGTTAAATAATAAATGCAGTGCAGGATGTGGCAGGAAACTACAATCTTACACTATCATACTTAAAATTATGACTTCCATGCTGGAAAACATTATGGAGATTCCTTTGGATACTAGGAATATGACTGCCACATGACCCAGATTTCCCACTCCTTGATCTGAATTCCAATGTATGGAAATCAGTATGCACATGTTGCATATGAACTTTGATGTTTTAGCACTACAAGTCAAAATTATAAAGTTATAGGACTAACTCTGATACCCATCAATAGAGTATGGAAAACAAAGCATGTGGAGATACTTGGCACTGAGTTTGAGCAAATTAGTTCTTCATGATACACCATTATGTCAAAATGAATACCCAATGGTATATGAAATCACTGTGTATAGTGATTTTATAGTATATGAAATTTTAGAATATAAAATATAAAGTTGTAACAGAAAAATCTCCTTAATTTTATAAAGGAAAATATTTTAGAGCAAAATTAGGAAACTAATGTAGATACCTTTCAATTCAAATATAACTTTTTCAGCAAAGGAGAGATTGGATTTTTGCATAGATATAAAGCTGAATTTGAATTACTGCCAAATCTCCCTGGCAGAGTTAGAGTATGAAAGCATGATTCTCTTTTTGCTGACTACATTTTACATATTTTCTTCTTGGAATACAAGAAAAAATATATATTCATATTTTGGCAAAAACAGTGGTTATGGAGGCACCCATAACAAGAATTAGGGACATGTAAAAGAGAAACTGAGATATAGATATGCTGAGAGCTTTGGGCAGCTAGAATTTGGTCCTCTGGTCTGCCTAAAGAATAAAAGATCATGACACTTCCATTGAAACATATTGTTTGAAGTTGTGTGACATCATGTGCCAAAGTTATGTCTGGCAGAAAAATGTTCTCCTGCAGAACAACAAACTTGAGCAGACATGCCAGGTATGGTTAAGACACTCAGTTGAGAAGCATTTGGAGTCCTTATCCACATTTCCACCACACTGGAGCTTTAGAACTCTCCTGCGGATTAAATAAAATCCTGAGGTCAAACACCATTGAGAAAGGTTCCTACAATGTATATCTGTGGGAGAGATCTAAACCACGGCATGTCTAAACTTCTCAGTTGCATAGTCAACTATCTTCACAAAATGGTGAAGGTTATCCATGATCATATTATCTCAGGATAGTAATAGAAATGTGCTGAAAACTCTCACCAGGAATTCATGTGTTATGCCTGTTGGACAGTTAGCAGCAGTGTGGAGGTCTAAAGAACATTAACTCTTTAAATGGTAGTTTAGAAAAATAATAGTGAGGGTAAAGTGCTATTTTGAGAATTCAAGTGACAAAATATTCAAGGAGTGTTGGGCATTGTCAGATACAGTGGTATTTTCCTTCAGTTCCCAAAAGAAATCACAGGTTCTGTAAGGAGGCCATGACTTCCATGCTCCAATAGGTTGCCAGGAAACCCCTCAGAGACATGGAATCTTGTCCACCTTTAGACCACTGACTACAGAAATCCATCAGGTGGTCTGCATTACATACTAGTCCCCAGGCTCCATGAACCAGAGTATGTGTCAGGAAGTTCCCACATTAGATAGACCCATATGTCTGAGTACATGAACACGTACTGAGGGTGAGGGTTTTCTTCAAATTGCAAAGTTCCCTCAGCATTGTGTGTGGTGGGGGACAAAGGAGCAGAGGAGCTCTGCTTATTCATGCAAAATAACAGGTTAGGCCTTTGGGGGATATAGAGCAAATAAAGAAATAGCTGGATAATATTTGTTTCCCAGAACCTCCCCAAAGTTATGTGTGTCTAAAATTAGAAATCCTAAACAGAAATATCTTCTTTCTACTATCTTAACATTAGGAAGTCTCAAGCTTTCGCTATTGTTGTTCTTGATATATTTTTGTCCATTATTTGTATGGGTTTTCCATGATAGTTAATTTTTCACATTCTGTCTAATTTTTTTAAAGAGAGAGAGAGAGAGAGAGAGAGAGAGAGAGAGAGAGAGAGAGAATTTTCTAATATTTATTTTTTTAATTTTCGGCGGGCACAACATCTTTGTATGTGGTGCTGAGGATCGAACCAGGCCGCACGCATGCCCGGCGAGCGCGCTACCGCTTGAGCCACATCCCCAGCCCACATTCTGTCTAATTTTTTATGAGAGTTTTACTCCATTTCCTCTTCCTCACCCCTGCCACCCCCACCCGCTCCCTGGTCACTATTGAGAGATCTTTTTTACTCTCATTTAAAATCCTTTCTTTTACCATTTTATTGCATTTCCTCCTTATCTCCTCTTCTGCCTACCTTTAGTCCCACCACTTTCACTCTTCTTTTTTTAAAGGTGTCCTAATAATTGTATTATAAACAAGGCATCTTTTGTGGCCAGAAAAATATTGTTATTTCCTTCTCCTTTTCTTAATTTTGTGCTGTTATAGAGATCATTTGAAATACCTATTTTATATACAGTTGATAAATATTTTGCTTTAAGCTCTGATCATTGTTGGAGTTTATTATCTCCTCTAACAGAGATTCTGGAGAATGAAAATTGCATGAATAACATGCTAATTTTCACACATGGTACTCAGATATAAATTGTGCCCAGGACACATTCTAAATGGAAACCTGCACACTACAAATACCCACACAAGAAGTGTAAGAGAAGTCCATTAAAAGCATGCAAATCCACCACCTACTAACACAGACAACATGAGAAACAGAGGCAAAAAGACATGTCCAAAATTTCATGATTTTCCAGTAATTGCATCCAATGTCCTAGGTCTAACAACAACAAAGTAGATAAGATAAATATATTTAATAAGTGCATTGATTTCTTGCAGGAAAAGATATAAAATAGTTATTGTTTGTACATTAACAGAAAAGTACCCATTCTTGAATTGTTCTGATTCTGTTAACAGTCAATACTTTTAACCTCAGCATGGATAACAGGTAATGGGAAATTAAATGTCAAGGCTTTGGGAATGAAATTATTTTATATGAATAGGTGCCGCAGTCTGGCTGGGCACAAATCATGAGCTACTTGAAGATTCAAGCAGGAATGAACTTTATTTTTAGAACCCATGCCACACGCTGCCCATGCGAACTCTCCAGGAACTCTCAGAGAGCTCCATTGGAACTTCAGGAACCTGGAGAGCAATCAACTGGAACCCAACCCGTGAACTCCACCCACGCAAACTCTCTAGGAACTCTACAAGAGCCCAACGGAACTCAACCAACCCATGCAAACTCTCTAGGAACTCCGCAAGAGCTCAAAAATAGCGGGCACCCGAGGCAGCAGGAACCACTCCTTCTGGCAAAATGCTAGGCACCATCTTGACCTGGTTGTGGCTCTCAAAATCAATTGTAATGGTACCAACCTAAGACAGGAGGCTGATGCCTTGAGTCAGCTCATCCAATGACGGGTAAGGACCATATGTAGTATTGGACAACCTAAGACAGGCATGGTCCCTAAGCCACATACTTGTTGTTTAATTAAACAAAAGGGGGGAGATGTTGAGAGCCATGGCCAGGTCAAGATGGTGCCTGGCATTTTGCCAGAAGGAGCGTTCCCGCTGCCTCCGGTGCCCGCTATTTTTGAGCTCTTGCAGAGTTCCTAGAGAGTTTGCGTGGGTGGAGTTTGCGGGTTGAGTTCTGGTTGATTGCTAGAGAGGTTCCGGAAGTTCCAGTGGAGCTCTCAGAGAGTTCCTGGAGAGTTCGTGTGGGTGGCATGCAGCGTGGGATGGGATCTAAAAATAAAGTTCTTCCTGCTTGAATCTTCAAGTGGCTCCTGATTTGTGCCCAGCCAGACTGTGGCAAATAGGTTCAGTGGTCATTGCAATTATGTATATTCCTAGTTTCAACTGGCTATTCCTAAATCTCCAATTTATCAATAACCATTTAAGGATGTTACACAGAATAAAATGCAAACATAATTCAAAAATATTAGTGTAGATGCTATCATAAAGTTTATCTGTAATCCACTTTGATTTCTAATGTTACTTTCATGTTCAGGACAAGTTAAATTCTCTGTACTTAAATTACTGTGTTTGGATTCCCAAGCAGTATTTTACAGGGTCATTTCATTTGGCCTGATTTACCTTCTGGAAGCAAGAAAATGAGAAGTAATCAGGCATTAAATTGATACACATGCATACCTCTTGCTGGCTATGTCCAGTATCATCAGGCCTCTTCTGTTTTGCCTCTGATGATATGTCCAAATGTGACTCTGCTGAAAAATGCACAGATTTACTTAAATTACTTAATAAATTAATGTGAAAAACATTAAAAGGAAGAGTAGTAATAATCATACAATTTTATTTTGTCAATTATAGTTTTAAATTGAGTTTAATTTTAGGTGAATATATCTACTGTTTGAAATTGCTGGATTTTTTTTTGTAGGCCTGTGTATTCTACACAGGGACATGTGTATTCTTGGCAAATACTATAGCTCTTACTTCAAATTCCATGTCTTTATATTTGGAGACAGGCTGTCTGTGAAGTCCCTGGTTTGCTAGTAACCTGACAAGGGCCTCCCTCTGCCTCTCAAGTACCTGCAAATCCAGATGTGCTCCTCTGAACCCAGTACATACTGACATAACTTGGGAGTAGTTTTACTAATCCAATACTCCAGAAAACCATTTGGGGAGACATTAGGTGTCACCATGCATAATCTCTATAATAACTCACATAAGGATCCACTCAAGGTGAAAATTTCACAGAATAAAATTTGCATTTCCTTGGAACAAGAAGCATCACATGGTTTACTATCTCTCTGTTCAAATATTAAGCTTTAAAAACCCATTGTACTTCATTGTTGGTGTTCCATATAACTGATCACATTTACATCTTGATACAATGAAGTCCATGTTGTTTCTTTTTCATTCTCCTTTTCATTTCTTCTTCTTTATTTTTATATTAGGAATCTTAATCTTTTGAAAATTCCATGATTATGCCTGTTATTCTTGACATAATCTGGTTTTGCTTTCCAGGGGGCTACCTGAGACATTTTTTAGCTTCCCAACTCCATAGTAAGCATTTAACCATCAAATGATTCCTCTTTTGTCTAGTCCATCAGTTCCTGGACTTGAAGGAACTGCTTTTACATCATGTTGCTCTGAAAAATTTTATTTATTTCTAAATGTATTTAATTTTGTGGTAAGATCTAGAGGAGATAACAGGTGCCAGGGATGAAAACTTTTCTTGAGGTAGTGATGCATGGAAACTTCAAAAGTGAGGTTATCATCCAGAGGCAGGAAATGCTGAAAGCATGAAAGGCTGTACATAAGATAGGGTTTAAACGGAACATGTTTGCCTGACATTATAGTGATTGGAAGGAGACCTGCCAGAGGACATTGCAGACATAGAGTGGGATCAACATAGAGAGTGAGGCAGAATTTGTACTATGAAAGATTCCTAGGAAAGCTAAGATGCTTGGATATCCATGTTCTAAAGAGGGCTGATGGTAATATGTGCAGTATATACAAAAATATCAGGACTAACCTCAATGCTATGAGCAGGCAAACATGAGGGGCATGTGTGTGAATGGAGATGAGTGCTAAGAATGTAGCATTGCATGAGTTTGTTGATGCAGGCCTGATTGAAATGAATGTTTCCAGAAATAACAGAGGATAGAAAATTTTCAGTGACCTGTGTTGAATGAAGTTTAATCAAATGAATGGGCCACAGGAATGTGAGATTCTGCTCCTGACTGTAACTCACTCAAGGTTTCAAATGAAGTGTGTAATAAAATGTGTAATAAAATGCAGCAACTGTGAATGTTGTTTTCCTTTACCATGTAATTTCTCCTATTGCAATATCTTCCTAGTTTGAGGGAACTCATTTAGAAAATTGGTCAGAAATTTTCTGAAATTTGGATATACAAAACCCACTAGAGAATCAGAGAGGTCTGTAGTAGAGGCTCAGTCAGACAGCAACTTCTTCGCATATAAAAGCATATCATT
>NW_026007246.1:80983-112984 GCF_001458135.2 Marmota marmota marmota
AAAAAATGAATCTGATGTGGCAAGTCTATACAGCTTTTCAAATATTTTCACGAAAGGGCTGGTTGAACACGATATTTGCTATCTAGAATTTTTCTCAGGAGTACTGTACTTTCCTGACACATTTGGGAACATATTTTCACTGCAACACACCAATAAAATAATGAGAAATACAATAATATTAATAAAAATCTTAATCAATGAAACCATAGAATATTAGCTGTCCTTAACAATCAATGTGTCAAAAATGCTAGGTTGCTCATCTGAGTGACTGCTAAGGATATCTTCTACATTATGGTGCCTACTAGATATAGAGGAAAGAAATTTGTAGCTGCAGGTTGCTCTGATTCTTCCAGTCTCTACTGCTTCCAATCATCTCTGGACCAGGACCAGTCTCACTTTGATTTGAGGCAGATAAACGTAAAACAGCTGAATAGCATTTTGTCCATTTTCTCATTTTTCCTAGCTAACTTATTCAGTTCCTACATTATTTTCCTTCCCCATTGGCTTTTCAAAGACACCCACAGAGGGGGCTTGATTCTTTCCATTTTACATTCTTTGTTTTGATTAGTTTTCACACCTTGCCTGCCAATGTAGCAACTTTATCTTAGATATATAATTTCTTTTTTTAAATTAATTTTTTATTTATATATGACAGCAGAATTCATTACTATTCATATTACACATGTAGAGCAAAATTTTTCATAACTCTGATTGTATACAAAGTATATTCACACCAAGTCGTGTCTTCATACATGTACTTTGGATAATTATGTCCATCACATTCCACTATCATTTCTAACCCCATGCCCCCTATCTTCCCCTCCTATCCCTCTGCCCTATCTAGAGTTTTTCTATTCCTCCCATGCTCCCCGCCCCACTATGAATCAGCCTCCTTAAGATATATAATTTCTTCATCTTTGTCTTTTGAGTCAGTCCCAATTACCAAGAGACATGCTTGAATGTAAGCAAAATTTATGCTTGCACTTGATCATTTTCTGTCCTGAATTGTTGGAACCAATAGCTGTTTTTTTTTAAAATTCCCCCCCCCAAAATCCATTCCCTGGCTCCAAATACTGTCTGTGACAGGAATCTTTGGAATAACCTTAAAATGTAATGGATATGTAGAAGCAAAGACCTACTCAGTCAAAATGTTTTGAACATGGTCCCCAAGAGATGTTTCCTTACAGTTTAAGAGTTCCAGTTTGAACACTGTCAGTTCCAATTATTCTATATTAATTTGAATGTACCTATCATTTCTTCCCTATGCTTTCCCCTCAAATAAAATGTAAAAGTAACTATAATCTTTGCAAAGTAAATTTTATATATCTTTGGATTTGGAGATTGCTCCATAACCATTCCTACTTCTCTCTATTATTCCATTTGCTATTTGTTCCCTGAATTTTGTCCTAGGGAGTAGCAACATGTTGCATATCATTAAATTGTATATATGCCTAATCATTCATGGTCAGTGAACCTTAGCTTTGTGGGATCAGATCTTCACTTCTCAATTCATTTCCAACTGTGAATAAGTCAGGAAAGTTGGGAAAGCTTTACATTAACTACCCTTCATTCATCTTTGGAACTTGAAACTCACAAGTTCTTCCCACATGTTCAAAAACCTGTTCTTTTCCCTTCTCAAATATGGCTTGAATTTCCTACCCTCCACTGAATTCAACTATTTTTTTCCCTTCTTTGACTCCCTGTTTTTATTATCATCCTCAATCTTCATTGCCTCCTCTTCTCTCCTTTTCCTTATTTCCAACTTTCCTGGGAGTGAAGCATGTCTCAAATGCAGCTCATATTTCAGTTCCTTTAACAATACACCCAATTTAACCTGTGACTAAAACCTAATAATTATTCCACTCTTTTTCTATTTGATAGGTACATTCTTTGAAAAACTTACAATATTCTAGTGTTCAGGATTTAAGGCACATTCACTTTAAAACATTTTAATCCCATATGATTTGTATATTCTACAATGTCTATTACCTTCTTTCTTTGCTCTTCGAGGAAACTCACCAGATATACAAGAAGCAGACACCTCTGGATGTTGCTCAGAGTGACTCTGATAAAAATAATGGCAATAATCAGTTGCATATAGATTTTATTATCACTCTTTAGACATCACCATATTTCTAGTGATGAAATCAATGGAATTGGAAATTAGACCACTACATTTTGTGCACCATATTTTCTTAAGGGACACTATCTTATATACTGCAGATGAAGCTGAGCTCCTCCCTTTATCCAGCTACTCTTAGGTAAACTAAGATGGATGAAATAGGAAATGTATTCCCTGACAACAAACTCACTGATGTGGATATATCCAAAACAACTCACATCAATGTTTAACTAGCTTATTATGCATGCCCCAGAAAATCTATGAACACAATAGGAAACTTATTTAAATCTCTTGAGAAAAGTATTTTATGTTATACAGCATTCAACATTTTAAACATTAGAAGGCCAAAATTTTAAAGTAAAATATGTTACTTCATGTTTAATCTTGTCACTTTGTGTAAGAATAACATAGTGTTGCACTTGCTCCATTTAAATTAACTGAGTCTGAGTTTTACACATTTAAAAATGTACTTGGCACAGAAAATGTGTCTACTTTCAACTGGACATTATATATATATATATATATATATATATATATATATATATATATCCAGATGGGAAGAAAACTCATAGCCCAACTCAATTACTGAAACAGATTCATGGATTCATGTGAAGGTACTTCAATATAAAATTTCAGAAACATGGGGAAATATATGAAAATTTTTCATAAGACAACTGAAATCAGGTAAAATGAAACAGGATTTAAAATATAAATTCTGTCTGATCATCAGTATCATGAACTAGATAGAATTCAATAGTATATTTGTTCAATATTATGAAATAATTTTTTCATGTAGAATTTGGTATCCATAAAAATTATTCAGTGAATGTTAAGTATAAAGTAAATTTATTCTCTGGCATCTCAGGAAATTGATCTGATCTGGGTCTTTGTTAACATGTTTTAAAGCATTACAAAAGGAAAGAGGCTTGATTTTAGGCAATGAATCCAGCACAAATAGTAATAAGCACACACACACACACACACACACATGCCTCACATGTAACGTGTATAGGAAACCATGAAGACATAAAGGCGATTCCCATAATCAAAACAGAAAGAAACCCTAGCTCTATAGTGGAGAATAAGAAGAGGAAGGATATCTCCAATGAGGAAAATAAGGTATTTAATTATGTGAAAGAATTAAAAATGTAGAAAATTATGGTGAGAAATATGCTACAGTGATTTTCCATAAATTCAGTGAAATTATGCAAATGAAAAATACAATCATCTATTTGTGTAAAACATAAAGTTGAACCAAAATTGAAATACAATTAAAGTGTACTGCTTGTCTCAGTAGAGAACAATATTTTCATACTAAGAATAAGGGATTTAAACATAAATTTTAAGATCACTATGTTGAATAGAAGCAGGAATGTGAGTTATTTTTTCTCATCTAACATAATTCGTATTTGATAATATTTATTATTTCATCAAAATTTAGGAATTTTTATTTTTATTTCATCATTTTAGATAGAAACATTTTTATTTTGGTGGTAACTTACTTTTTTAAAATTGAGGTTTATTATGTAAATTAAAGGTATACAACTTAATGATTCAATGTACATATACTTTATGATATAATCATTACAAATAAGCTAAATAATATAACATAATCTTGAACAGTTATCACTTTCTTCCTTTTATTTGTTGTAAGAACAATGACAATAGACCTATTAGCAAATTTTAAATACACAATAATCAAGTACATTTTATAAGATATCCTTATCATACATTAAGAAGCTAGGGATTTATCATTCTGAAAAACAAAACTTTGTACTTCTTGATCAACATCTCATTTTCCCCTATTCCTAACCTATAGCAACCTTCATTCTACACTCTACTTTTGTATATTGGATTTTTTTAATATTCCACATATAAGACCATGCAATTAAAAAAAAGAAGGCTCAATTTGGATACAGTATGCAACACTTTTCATTGAAGACAGAACTAAAAAGAATTCCAAGGGACAATGGTAGAAGCACAGGATCATATGCTGCTTACTGACTGCAAATTATTGGAGATAGGAGTCAGATGATTTTGTGTGTGACTGCATGATGAAAAAGATGGGCTATGGGAAAACACAGGAAAGCCACTATGGAGAGCCTGTGACCAGATGAAATCAGAAACAGTGTCTTGTAAAGGAATAAATGCATTTATATAAGAAAAAAAGCTGTAGAAATGCCAGGGGAAATCTAGCTGGGTGGACAAGTGGAATTTTCCCTTTGGTACCTGAGGAAAACTTCACCAATCCAATTAGGAAATGGAGAAATGAGTAGATAGAGTGTTCCCAAAAATAAGAAATACAAATTGCTTATAACCATATGAAAAAGTTTTTTTTTAACATTTCCAGCTTTCAGGGAAATACCATTCAAAACTTCGTTGACATTTTAGCTGACCCTGTCAAATAACATTCATTAAGTATTCAAATAATAAGTGCTGGTGAACATGTGAAGGAAAAGTAAATAATATACCATGAGACTAAAATTTATCATTTATATTCTGCAAAGCAGTATGAATATTGCTCAGAATACTAGAAAAATGATACCATATGGCCCAGATTTCCCAGTCCATGCTTTTTTCCCCAATGTACTTAAATATTTATGCACATGTGACATATGAACTTCAATATTTATAGTGGTACAAGTCACAACCAGAAAGTTATGGAACTAACCCAGACACTCTCCAACAGAAGAAAAGATAAAAATTTGGGGTAATACTTGGCACTTAACTTGAACAAGTTAGATTTTCATGATACACCATTTTGTAAAAAAATTTGCATATCATGGATGAAAACAGTTCCCTAAAATTTCTATAATATGAAAGTTGTAACATCAAAATCTTCCTAAATTTATAAAAGTATGATATTTTGTAGTAAAAACATGAAACTTATATAAATTCCTCTCAATTCAAATACAACATTTTATGCAAAATAAAGACTTGGATTTTTCCAAAAGGAAAATTCAGTGTACTAAAAAAATTGCCAGAGAGAATCAGAGTGTCTGTGCAGGAGCACCTTCACTAATGTTAATTTATGTAGGCTTTCTTCCTAGGATATCAAAAAAACCCACTAATTTGTACTCTTAACTTTTGTAAGACTGAACTGTGGCATAAAACAGTTGCATGAAGCATAAAGCATAAAGCACTTGCAATAAGAATCATGGTGGGTATAGTAGAGAGAGTCAGATGTAGATGTGTGCAGCTAGAGCATGGTCTTAGGTTATATCTAAATAATAGAAGCATATGGCACATTCATTGAAACACATTCATGGTGTTTTCATTTCTGTGACAACACCAGGGATAAGTCTGGTAGAAAACTGGCTGCATGCAGAACAATACACATGAACAGATATACCAGGTCAACAAACTGTGCTGAGAGTCATTTGGAGATATTACTCCCATTATACCATACTAGTGTTGAGGGGCAGCATCCTGAAAATTACAATATACAACTCAGACAAAATCCTTTTCAGAAGGGTACAATTTTAGCAATACTCAGTGAAAGGTCACAAACCATGCATGTTATACACCTCCAAGACTTGCAGCCAGACCTCCTAACAAAATGTTGGAGGGTTCCTCAATCTTATAGCCTCAAGATAATGATTGATTTCAATGTTTTCAAAGCTCTCATCAGGAAGACGAGTGTTGGTCCTGTTGAACAAACTATAGAGTAAAGGTCCACAGGAGCACTGCCTCATTCAAATGGGTGCTTTGGAAATAATCATAGTGAGGGAGAAGTGCTGTTTGAAAATTTAAGGGACAGATGATTCCAGAAGTGCTGGGGCAGGATCAGAAGGAATGATATTTTCAGGAAGTTATCTGAAGAAGTCACAGATTTTGAAACCAAGCCATGTCTCTCATGCTCCAAGAGATTATAGGAAAAGGCCTCAGTGACTTGGAATCATGCCCAGTACAAGACCACTGAGTACAGAATTCCATAATTGGGGTCTGCACTACAGATTAGTTTCCTTGGACCACAGGGTTTATCAGGCAATTTCTACATTATATAGACTCATGTCTCTGAGTACACAAACTAATACTGAGAGTGCATTTTCTCTGCAACTTTTAAAGTTCGCTCAGCATTCTCTGGGAGGTATGGGGGAGCAAGGAGCAGAAGCCTTTTGGAGCTAGAGCAGGTAAGGAAACTGATGGGCAATATTTACATCCTCCAAACCACAAAAAGCTTTAGCTTTCCAAAATTAGAAATTCTGGACAGAAGTATCTCCATTTTAGTTACATTAGTTTCAGGGAATTGTGAAGATTTCCATGGTTTTATTTGTGACTTTTTTTTGGTCTGCTATTTCTTTGCATTTGCCAAATTATTTCTTTTTTCATAATAGATCTGATTTTCCAAGATATTTTCATTTGTTTCTTGTTTTATTTCCTTGATTACATTTTTATTCTTATTTTAAATTCTTTCCTATTCTCATTCTTATTGAATTTCATTGCCATCTTCTCTTTAGTCTGTCTCTGCTTACTATAACCACTTTCATTGTCTGTTCTTTTTAAAATCGATCATGATACGTTTATTGTCAATAAGGCTTTTTTTTTTTTTCCAGCCAGGTGCACATTGTTATATCCTATGAACTTTAGTTCATTTCTTGGTATTATAGAAACTATATATATAATTTTTATGGTATGCATGTTTTGCTTTAAGCTATGATTGTTCTCAGAGATTCCTCTTTCTCCTTGATGAGTTGCTCATCTGGAACTTGATGCTGAGAATGATGGCCTGACCAAACACATCCCAAAGAAAAACCTGCACACTGAAAGGACACACACATAACATTGGAACTAAAATGATTGCAAAATCGCTTCCTACTACAGTAGACAAAAGGGAAAAAAAGGGGACATTAAGATACCACCAACATTTTAAAAGTTACCAATAACTGCATCCAAGATGTGTATCCTTGGCAAGAACTGTAGCACTTCCTTTTTACTAATGTCCACTTCAGAGGTAGGATAAAAACGTTTAGTGATTTTCTTGATTTCTTGCATGAAAAGTAAATGAACTAGAAAGTTTCTCTTTGTACACTAAGAGAAAGGATACATCCTGAAAGCATTTTGATTCCTTTAACAGACTGTTCAGTTTCTCATTTAAGCTTATTTCCTGCCTCAACCTACATAGTGGAGTCAAGGGAGAATGGAATCTTTAACACCGGCATGGATTAGTGGTAATGGGAAACTAAAATTTTGAGCCTTTGAGAATGATGATGTTTTAACAGAAATGTTTTCACTGGCCATTATAATTAAGTATTTTCTGACTTTTGACTGGGTCTTTCAGAGTTTCACATTTATTCTTTATGATGTGAGGAGGTCACATAGAAGACAACTGATACAATATTCAAAAAATTTCCTCTATTGCTAAAATGAAGGTTACTTCAAAGCTTCCGCTTCCATGATTTCTAAAGCTATTTTCATGTTTGTTTCCTGTTACATACTTTAGATTTAAATATTGAATTAGGATATTTGATTTCCAAGTAAATATTGTTTGATCTCATTTTGTTCAGCACAATGTCCTTTCCAAAGCAAAGAAGGGACAAACACCAGGAATTTAAATTGATACATTTACATACCGGTTGAGGACTATTTTCTGTGACATCAAGCCACTTCTTCTCTTCAGATGATGACTTGTCCCAATGTGACTCTGGGAATGAATGCATAGATGTACTTAAATTACTTAAAAGAGTTAGACTGAGTGAAAATATAGCCAACTACAAAAGTAATAATCATAAAATTTTATTTTCACAATGATACTTTTAAGTTAAATTTAATTTTAGGTGAACGTTTATGTTGTTTGAAATTTTTTGATTGTTATGTGGGCCTGGCGGTTGTACACAGAGCCATGTGCATCCTTGGCAACAACTGTAGCACTACGTTCAAATCTGAGGCCTTAAATGTTTTTGGAGACAGAGTGTCTAAATATACCCTGGCTCATTGGAAACCTGCCTACCTCAGCCTCCCACTAAGTTGAAATACACTAAGTTGAAATACCCAGGGCGTATTGAGAGATTTAGGGAATAGTTTTAGTAATCCAGCTTCAGAGACACTAGTGGTCACCATGTTCAATAAACATGATATCTTAAAGATTCAGCCATTAAAAAATGATATTTTACAGAAAAAAATATTGAAATAACAACGGACAGAAGAAACTTCACACTGTTTACTATGTCTTTTTCCTAATAGTAATTTTTAATGAATCACTGCACACGATGTTTGGTTTCTGAAAAAAAAAAAAAAGAGAGAAAGGAGAAGAGAAAAAAAGAGGTCACTGTCATACCTTTGCCAGTGAACCCCATATTCCTTTCCTTTCCTTTTCCTGCATTTCTTCTGTTAGGAATCACTATGTTTTTGGAAGCATTCCTCATGGTGCCTGTTAATCCTGAAATAAACTGTTTTTGCTTTTCTGGTGTTAGCTACTTCAGACCATGACCTGCTATTGTACTTGTTAACAACCAGTTGGCCTGTAAATTATTCCTTCTCTGTCTAGTTCTCTAGGTCCTGGACTTCAAGGTCTCCTTTTCAACCCACTGGTTTGAACACCCATAATAAAGTGTCAGCTAAGTGTCTGAGGCAATAACACTTGGCGTGGATGGTGTCTTTTCTAGAGGTAAGGATGAATGGAGACTTGAGGAGTGAGGCCATCAGCCAGAGGAAGAGAATGGTGAAAATGTGGAAAGCTATAGTATGACATAGAGACAAGGGTTAAGGGGGATGGTATATGTCTGATGATACAGGGATTGGTGAAAACTGCCAGAAGTTCATGCACTAGAAAAACAGGCTAAAGATAGATTTAGGAAGACTAGCATTGTGAAAGATGTCTCAAAATGTTAAGGTCCTTGGACATACACATACCAAAGAATGTCATCTATGCCATGGGCACATATAAATCTGGAACCATCTCAATTCTGTGGGTATGTGAACTTGAGGGGCATGTTCATGATTGGAGATGAATAATGAGAATGCAAAGTACACTATGAGGTTGATGCAGGCCTGAATGGAAGGAATGTCTCCAAAAGGATCTGGGTTCTGTTTTTACCATACAGATGAAACAAGCAAACAACAAGACAAAGAACAATGAGCAAAAATTCCATTGGGATATGCAGGTATGGATTGACTACTCTGAGTTAAAATTTCAGGAAAGAGTGTTCACCAGCAAATGTTCACTTTAGAAGCAAGGGGTAAACTAAAGTATATATGACCATACATCTTATTATTTCTTGCTACACACTGACCACAAGAGTTTTCAAAGTCAGGGCATAAGTGGCATAAAAACAACTTTGATGCACATAAGACATGTGATGTCACACTAGATGTCAGGGTAGAGTGCACATTGTCTTATAAATGAGATTTTCCTGTATTTCACAGACTGGTCTTGACATCTTGGCTTCAAGAAAACTAGAATTCCTCATAATATCAGGATTCTGTATTTCAGTCCTGCTCCCCTGGACCTATTTTTAAAATTTGGGTGGGAAAAAAAATCAGCCCCACAATCCAACTAACAGGTGTCATGAAGTTTAATTGAAGAAACATCTATGATATAGGTTATTTTAAAACATCATTTCCTCAGGCATTTACAGAAATATTTTGAAATGTGGATGCAGCACCAACACAGACCCGATGGGGCAACTCCTCCCAACACATGGCAGAAAATGGATATATTAGGAGTGAGAAGATTGCTATCATTTCCAAGGTTTAAACATAGGCAGTTTTATAGAAGTTGTACTGCAACAGTTACCTGACTCCAGTGTTTTTGTTCCATTCTTCCATTTTGGTTTTTTTGGATCTTTATCTTTGCTTTTGATGGTCGGCTTGATGTGCATGGAGACAAGATATTATATAAGTATTTTACAGTACATCCAGCATACTGTTAATAATATCACATAAATATAGAAGATGAATTACCTTGTAGGAAGCATGTACATCCTTAGAGCCTGAAAAGCAAGTGAAATATATAATCAATAAAACCTGAATATTAAGAAAAACACATTCATCATTCTATGAAATAAGTAGAGAGCTCAGTCTGAGTGATAACAATTTTCGTTTGCGTTGATACAAACTACATTCGCTTGGGGGTTTTGTGTTTGTGGATTTTGTTGAGTACAATCACAAGACTGAAATGTAGTAAATCAATATGGAGAAAATATCTTTAGTAATTAAAACTTGTAGTTAAGTTTCAAATAATAAGAACACCTTTGCAATCATCATAAATATTTAGGCAAGGTACATATACAAATGTGAGGATGCAGAATCTGGATACCACAGTGATCTGTATTCAGAAAAGCAAAGAGAAACCTGAGAAGTTCAATGTCAAAGCTGAAGTAGTCAGATGGCAGCACATATGTCAAGTGACCTATGAATTCTTTAATCCATTTTATTATAACTGAGTATCCTCTACCTCATTTGTCTTATTATTAAAAAGTTTTCATCCAAGATCTGCGGAAATGTACACTTTATTTCTCATCAAACTGTTTTTTTCTGAATTAATTGGACTAGATATATGCATTTAGAATAATAGGTAATACATATATGTGTGTTTTTTCATACCCATCTGGGAGCATGGCACATCTTCTAATCCTGCTTCCTTTGTTTTAGTTGATATCATGATTTCCTTTTCACCCTTGTACAGAGATACAGGTCCTGCATCTGAAAAAAATATGAGAAAGCATAAAGAATTCAGATATGGCTATCCACAGCAAACTGTGATCCAAAAGCAGGCAGAATTGACAGATAGGAATGAAGTACTGTGTTTCCAAGTCTTTCATATAAACATGTTAGAAACAGTCTTGGTGTATGAGAAATAAATTCCATAAAGAATTCTGGTTAAAAAACAATGAGTCTGACATAAAACACCAGACATGATATCACATATTTTCTGAAAGTGCTGGCTCATCAGAAAATGAGGCATCTAGAGATCAGAATTAAGCACAGGAATGGAGTGCATTCTTGCAGCACCACGGACATGGTTTCATTCCAAAGCTCCAATATAATAATAATAATAATAATAATAATAATAATAATAATCATCCAGAATAATAAAAATAACTATCTTCCAATAAACAAAAAGTACAAAAACATTAAGTCACTGATCTAAATCACTCTTATAAATGTTACACACATGGTGTGTGGCCTGGTAGGTGTGCAGGATAGATTTGTTTCAGAAGGTTGCCCAGATTTTTCCAGTCCCTACATGTTTAAATCATCTCTGGACCAGGAATCATCTCACCTTTGGCTTGATAGCAGGTACACTGAAAAATGCTGAATTGCATTCTCTTTTTCACCTCCACAATTACCTGGCTAACTTCTTTATTTTCTCTCTCATTTTGCCTCCCTTCTAGCTTTTTCAAAAACAAAACCCTCTAGAGTAGAGGACTTCATTATTTCCATTTAACTTTCTTTGTACGGGTTATTCCAACTACTTCCTGTCTGCCAATGTAGCAAATTTATCTTAGAAATATGATTTCTAATTTTCAGAGAAATGGATGAAGTTAGAGAAGACAATGCTAAGTTAAGTTAGCCAATCCCAAAAAACCAAATGCTGAATGTTCTTTCTGATATAAGGAGGCTGATTCATAGTGGGGTACAGAGGGGGAGCATGGGAGGAATAGATGAACTAGGGCAGAGGGGTGGAGTGGAAGGGAGGGGGGCATGGGGTTAGAAATGATGGTGAGATGTGATTGACATCATTATCTAAAGTACATGTATGAAGACACGAATCGTTGTGAACATACTTTGTAAGCAAACAGAGCTTTGAAAAATTGTGTTCTACATGTGTAATATAAATGGTAATGAATTTTGGTGTCATATATAAATAAAAAAATTAATTAACAAAAAGGACTATACTTTGAAAATATACATGGAAACTAATATAAATATACAGGATCTGACACAGGGAACAGTAAAGTGTAAGTCCTATGAATATATAGTTTGTGTATAAGGGGACAAATTAATAATTCCTATATAAGATATATTTTGATATGTAAGCAAACTTAACATCCAAAATAAAAAAAAATGGCAAAATACAGTCTAAAATTTATTCTGTGTACATAAACTTTAATTACAGTAATTATAGATACATAATTTTGGAAAGGGTAATATCAAATATTTTTAGTGAGCTGGGGTTAGGGTTAGAAAACTGAGATTAATATGTAGAAATATTCATAAGAATGTACTTGTGACCTAAATACACGTATCTTCATACATGTATACGAACGGAGTGACTCTACTTTGTGTACAAACAGAGATATAAAAAAATTGTGCTCTATAAGTATACTATGAATTGTAATGCATCCTGTCATATGCAATAATTTAAAATAAAATATTAAAAAGAGAAAAAAGAAATACGATTTCTAAATTTTTTGTCTTTTGTGTTATCCCCACTACATAAGAAATATGATCAGAATTATAGCAATATTTATGATGGCACTTGATCTTCTTCTTTCCCAGTTTGTAGGATCTACTAGTGTTTTTTTGTTTTGTTTTGTTTTAAATTTCCCAAAGGGACATTCTTTTCCTGGCTACAAAAATGCTGTTGGCATACCAGGATCATTGGAATCTCCTTCGAATCTAAAGGAAATATACAAGCATTATAATGACATTCATAATGACATCTGAACATGGCCTCAACTGATGATTCACTACAGTTTGAGAGTTCCAATGTAAACATTGTTGGAATCAAATACCTCTAACTTAACTTGAATGTAGCTCTGGGTTTCTCCCTAGTGGTACCCATTAAATGAAAGTTTATAAAAAGCTATAACTTTCCAAATTTAGATATAGGTGAATTTTGGGACCACTCTGTAACCATTTCTATTTCTTTCCATTTTCCTAATTGGTGTTTCTACCCTATACATTCTTTGTACAGATACCAACACATTATGTGTCATTAGATTTTTTTACATGAATAATCTTTTGTGATAAAGTAACACAACAATCTGGGAGTCCTTCTTCACTCCTCAATTTAATTCCATTCCAACTGTGACTAAATCAGGAAGGTTGGAAAATTTTTACTTTACACCTCATTCAGCTTTGAACATGGAAACTCAAAAATGCTTCCCATATTTTGAAAACACTGCTCTTTCACCCCTCTTATGTAACTGAGGGTCCTTCTTTCCACTGAGTACAACTGCTACCTCTTCCTTGACTCCCTGTAATTAATGCCTGTCTCAGTGTTCATACCCTCTTCTTCTGTTTCATTTCTATTTTACTTTGATCGAAGCATGTATCAAAATGCATCTCCTAATTCAGTTTCTTTAGCAATATCCACAGTTTAACCTGTGACACAAACCTAATACCATATGACTCACTATATTTCTTTGTCCTCACTAGGTAACACATACTCTCTTTAAACAATTAAAATATACTAGTGCTCATGTTTTAAGGCAATAGGCTCAGCAATGAATTTTGCATTATTCATGACTCTTACCTTCTCTATGTCCATTTATTCTATTCTTTGATTGTGAAGAGGACACACCAGATATGCTGGAAGTACAAACCTCTGGAGGTTTCTCACAGACACTCTGGGGAAAATAACACCAATAATGAGTTGCATGAAGATTTCATCATTACATTAATCTCATCATCATATGTCTATTTAAAAATCATCAGAATTGGAAATAAGATGAGTGCATTTTGAACAAGATTATATTGCATAAGTTTCACTGTCTTAGGCACCTCAGATTAAGTGAGCTCTTATATAATCTACTGATTGGATAAAGCCAGAATGAGGGACATAGGAACTGTGTTCCCACAGAATATACACACTGACAAGCATATACCCAAAACAACGAGCATCAGTATATAATCAGTCAACTTTGCAATCTGTATTTGGGTAAAATTGGGAGTTCATAACCAACTTGAATCTAATGTATGAAATATGATATGTCAAGAGCTTTGTAATGTTTTGAACAACCAATAAAAAAAAGTATATAATCAATCAACTTTGCACTGCCCAGCAGTTCTAAAAATGCTTTGAAAGACTTTTAAGAATGGCACTTGGTGTTCCATACCATTTTAAATTTGAATGGCCAATTTTTTATTCTGAAAGAATGATACTTGGTAAGATGAGAGTTTCAATCTGTCAACTTGTGTAGGAATGATAAACTGTTGTGCTTGCTTCATTTATGCATCAGAGACTTTGAAAACTTAATGCATTTCGGCAAAATATTTACCAAGTCAAAACATATTTTAAAAAAGTAAAATATACTGAGGAAATGTGTCTGTATGTAACATGAAAATAACAGCACACAAACTTGGGTAAATTATGCAACACTTTCATTGGAGAAGAAACTAAGAATGCTTGCGGCCCTGGTTCCATCTTCAGCACCACATACAAAAAAAGATGTTGTGTCCACCGAAAACTAACAAATAAATATTAAAAAATTCTCCCTCTCTCTCTCTCTCTCTCTCACACTCTCTTAAAAAAAGACCACTGTGTAAGAAATTCCATAATTGGGGTCTACATTACAGATTAGACCCCAGCCTTCATGGATCACTGGGTTTATCAGGCAATTTCTACATCCATAGACCCATGCCTATGAGTACAAAATCAAATACTGAGAGTAATTTCCTTTGTAACTTTCAAAGTTCCCTCAGCATTATCTGGGAGGAGTTGGGGAGCAAGGAGCAGAGGAGATCCACTTGATCACACCAATGTCAGGGAAGGCCTTTTTGAGCTAGAGCAGATAAAGAAACTGATGGACAATATTTGCATCCTCCAAACCATAAAAAGCTTTAGCTTTCCAAAATTAGAAATCCTGGACAGAAGTGTCTCCATTTCAGTTATATTAGTTTAAGGGGATTGTGAAGATTTTCATGAGTTTGTTTGTGCCTTTTTTTTCACAATATATATGATTTTCTAAGATTTTTTTTCAGTTTTCATTTTATTTCCTTTATTACATTTTTATTCTTATTTTATATTCTTTCCTATTGTCATTAATATTGAATTTCATCCTGATTTCCTCTTCAATCTCTGCTTACTATAACCACTTTCATTATCTGTTCTTTTTAAAATTTATCATGATAATTTTATTGTCACTAATCACTTTTTTCTAGTCTTACGAGTATTCTTATTTCCTTTGAACTTCGATTAATTATTAAGTATTATAGAAACCACATTAAATATACAGTTTGTTTATATGCATGTTTTGCTTTAAGCTATGATTGTTCCTAGAGGGTCATCTTTCTCCTTGATGAGATACTGGTTAGTAAATATTCTATGTTAAATATGTTCATTTGGGAATTTGATTCTGAACATGATGGCCTGACCCAAACACATCCCAAAGAAAAATCTGTACACTAAAAGGACACATACATAACAGTTGAACTAAAATGCTTGCAAATTCTCCTCCTAAAATATAGGGCATTAAGATACCACAAAAATTTTGCAACTTCCCAGTAACTGCATCCAAGTTCTTTTTACTAATGTCCACTTCAGAGGTGGAATAAAAATGTTTAGTAATTTTCTTGATTTCTTGCATGAAAAGTAAAGGAACTAAAAGTTTTTGTTCGTACTCAAACAGGATTGATGGATACATCCTGAAAGGACCTGATTCTATAATAGGCTGTTTGGTTTCTCCTTTAAGTCTATTTCCTGCCTCAGCCTACATACTGGAGTGTGTAGGGAGACTGGAGTCTTTAATACCATCATGGATTACTGGTAATGGGAAACTAAAATTTTGAGCCTTTGGGAATGATGATCTTTAACATGAATGTGTTCACTGGCCATTTCAATTATATACTCTTCAACTTTCAACTGGATATTTCCGAGGCTTAGATTTAATCCTCATTATGTGAGGAGGTCACACAGAAGAAAATTGAAACAATACTCAAAAAAATCTCCCCACATTACTAAGATGAAGGTTACCTTTAAGCTTCTGTTTAAAATCATGTGATTTCTAAAGCTATTTTCATGTTCATGTTGTGTTACATTTTTAGACTTAAATATTAAATTATGACCTTGATTTCTAAGTATGTATTGTGTGATGTCATTTTGTTTGGCATAATCTTCCTTCCCATCAAAGAAGAGAAATAGACCATGAATTTAAATTGACACATTTACTTACCTGTCCATGGCTTTTATCCATGCCATCAACCCCCTCCTTCAATTCCTCTGATGACATATGGCAATGTGAATCTGGGGATAAATGCATAGATGTACTTTCTTAAACTACTTAAAAGAGTTAGACTGAGTGAAAATCTAGCCAACTAAAAACATAATTGTAATAATCATACAATTTGATTTTCATAATGATACGTTTTTAGGTAAGTTTAATTTTAGGTGAATGTTTATGCTGTTGGAAATTTTTGGATTCTTGTGTCAGCTTGGTGGCTGTACCCAGAGCCATGTGTATCCTTGGCAAGAACGCAAGTACTTACTTCAAATAAAAGGCCTTTATATTTATTTATTTATTTATTTTTGAAGGCAGAGTGTCTGAATATTCCCTGGCTCACTGGGAACCTGACATCAGCCTGCCTCAGTCTCTAACTAAGCTGAAATTACAGATGAGTCCCTCTTCACCCAGGGTGTATTGAGTGATTTAGCAGGGATTTTTACTAATCTAATGCTTCAACAAAACAAGAGTTCACCATATTCAATGCACATGATATCTCAAAGATTCAACCACTCAAAGAAAAATGATATTTTGCAGAAAAAAAATGCTAAAATTACAATGGAAAGAAGAAACTTCACACTGTTTACTATGTCTTTTTCCTAATAGTAATTTTTAATGAACCACTGCATGTAACTTTGGTGTCAACAAAAAAGTATGTGTATATACGATCACTGTGATACCTTTGACAGTGAACCACATATTCCTTTCCTTTCCTTTACCCGCATTTCTTCTGTTAGGATTCACTCTGTTTTTGGAAGCATTACTCATGGTGCCTATTATTCCTGACATAAACTGTTTTTGCTTCTCTGGCGTTAGCTATCTCAGATCATGACCCACAATTGTACTGAGTAATAATCAGTTGGCCTGTAAGTTATTCATTCTCTGTCTAGTTCACTAGGTCCTGGACTACAGGAGATGTTCTTAAAACGCACAGGTTTGAACACCCCATAATTGAGTGTCAGGTAAGTGCCTGAGGCAATAACACTTGGCGTGGATGGTGTCTTTTCTCGAGGTAGGGATGAACGGAGACTTGAGGAGTGAGGCCATCAGCCAGAGGCAGAGAATGGTGAAAATGTGGAAGGCTATAGCATGACATAGAGACAAGGGTTAAGGGGGACGGTATATGTCTGATGATACAGGGATTGGTGAAAACTGCCAGAAGATCATGCAGGTAGAAACGGGCTAAACATACAGTTAGGAAGAATTTGCATTGTGAAAGATGCCTCGAAATGTTGAGATGGTTGGACATACACAGAGCTAACACTTTCATCTAGGCCATGTATCCATATATAGCTGGAACTATCTCAAACCTGTGGGCACATGAGCTTGAGGGGCATGATCATGAATGGAGATGAATAAAGAAAATGCAAAAGTGCACTATGGGGTTGATGCAGGACTGAATGAAGGAATGTCTTCAAAAGGATCTGGGTTCTGTTTTTACCATACAGAGGTAACAGACAAACAACAAGTCAAAGAATAATGAGCAAAGACTCCATTGGGATGTGGAAGAATTTATGGATTGATTACTCTGAGATAAAATTTCAGGAAAGAGTGTTCACCAGCAAATGTTCACTTTAGAAGCAAGGGATAAACTAAAGTATATATGATCATTCCTTTTATTATTTCTTGCCTCAAACTGACCACAAGAGTTGTCAAAGTCAGTACCTAAGTAGCATAAAAACAAGTTTGATGCATTTGGTTGATACACTAGATGTCAGGGTAGAGTGCACATTGTCTTTTAAATTAGATTTTCTTGTATTTCACAGACCGGCCTTGACATCTTGGCTTCAAGAAAAATACAAGTCCTCATCATCTCAGGATTCTGGATTTCAATCCTGCTCCCCTGGACCTACTTTTAAAATTGGGTTGGGAAGAAAAATCAGCCTCACAATCCAACTGACAAGTGTCATGACTCCGATTTGGGAAGTTTAATTGTAGAAACACCTAGGATATAGGTTATTTTAAAACATCTTTTCCTCATAGATTTACAGAAATATTTTGAAATGTGGATGCACCACCAACACAGACCTGATGGGGCAAATCCTCCCAACACATGGCACAAATGGATATATCAGGAGTGAAAAGTTTGCTATCATTTCCAAGGTTTAATCATAGGTAGTTTTATAGAAGTTGTACTGCAAAAGTTACCTGATTTCCGTTTTATTTTTTGCTTCCACCATTTTTGTTTTTTGAGAGCTGTATCTTTGCTTTTAATGGTAGGCTTGATGTGCTTGGAGACAAGATAATACGTAAATATTTTACAGTGCATACAGCATGCATTTAATAATATAACATAAACATAGAAGATGATTTACCTTGTATAAAGCATGTACGTCTTTAGATACTGAAAAGCAAATGAAATACATAATCAATAAAATCTGAACATAAAAAGAAAACACACTCATATTCCTACTAAGTGAGTACAGAGCTCAGTCCAGTGATAACTATTTTTATTAGCATTGATAAAGATTACATTAGCTTTGGAGTTTTAAGTTTGGGGATTTTTGTTGATCACAAGACTGAAATGTTCTAAATGAATATTGACAATATATCTTTAGTAAATAAGTCTTGCAGTTAAGTTTCAAAAGGTAAGAACACCTTTGTGATCATTATAAATAATTCGGCAAGGGTACATATACAAATGTGAAGACGCAGAATGCTGGAGACCACAGAGATCTGTATTCAGAGAAGGAAAGAGGAATACGGAGAATTTCAATGTCAAAGCTGAAGTAGTCAGATGGCAGCACATATGTCAAGTGACCTATGAATTGTTTAATCCATTTTATTATACCTAAGTATCCTGTACCTCAAGATCCAGGACAAGGTATACTTTATTTCTTATCAGTTATTTTTTTTTCTGAACTAATAGGATCAGATATATGCATTTAGAATAACAGCTAATATGAACATGATTGTTTTTTCATACCCATCTGGGACCGTGGCACATCTTCTAATCCTGCTTCCTCTGTTTTAGCGGATATCAGGTTACCCTTTTCACCCGTGTACGAAGATACAGGTCCTGCATCTTAAAAAATATGAGAAAGCATAAAGAATTTAGATATGGTCATCCACAGCAATCTGTGATCTGAAAGCAGGCAGAATTGACAGGACTCAAAAGACTGTCATATAAACACATTAGTAACACTCTTAGTATTTGAGGAATAAATTCCATAAGGAATTCTAGTTTAAAAATGAGTCTGCCATAACACATACAGTCATGATTTCACATATTTTTTTGAGTGTGCTGGCCGATCCAAAAATTAGTTATCAGAATTTAGCACAGGAGTGGAATGTATTCCTGTAGCACAAAGGGACATGGTTTCATTCCAAAGAACCAAAATAATAATAATAATAATGATAATAATAATAATAATCATCATCATCATCAAAAATAAAACTATCTTTGAAAAAAACAAATTTTCAAAAACACTTGGTCACTGATCTAAATCACTCTTAGGATGCCACACACATGGTGGGGCCTGGTGGGTGTGCAGGACAGATTTGTACAGCAGGTTGCCCTGATTTTTCCAGTCCCTACTTGTTTCAATCACCTGGGGACCAGGAATCATCCCACTTTTGGTTTGAAGGCAGGCACACTGAAAAATGCTGAATTGCATTTTATCATTTTCCCCTCTAAAATTTCCTTGCTGACTTCTTTATTTTCTTCCTCATTTTGCCTCTCTCCTAGTTTTTCATAAAACCCTCTAGAGCAGGAGACTATTTTATTTCCATTTTCTGTTTTTTTGTATGGGTTATTCGAACTCCTTCCTTCCTGGCAATGTAGCAATTTTATGTTAGAAATGTAATTTTTAAATTTTTGTCTTTTGTGTTATCCCCACTACCTAAGAAATATGCACATAATTATTGCAATATTTATTCTGGCACTTGATCTTCTTCTATCTTGGCTTGTAGGGTCTACTAGCGTTTTTTTTTTGTTGTTGTTGTTTTTTTTTTTTTTTTTTTTTTTTTTTCGTCCCACAGGGACATTCTTTGCCTGGCTACAAAAAATGCTGTGGGCATGCCAGGATCATTGGAATCCACCTTAGAATCTATAGGAAATGTAGAAGGAAAGAACTTCTGAGTCACAATGAGCTTCTGATCATGGCCTCAACAGATGATTCATTATAGTTTGAGAGATCTAGTATAAATTTTGTTGGAATCCATTGCCTCTACCTTAACTTGAATGTAGCTCTGGGTTTCTCCCTAGGATGTTACCCTCAAATGAAAGTTCAGTCAAGCTATTATCTTTCCAAATTTAGTTTTAGATATCTGTGAATTTGGGGACCACTCTGTAACCATTTCTATTTCTTTCCACTTTCCTAATTGGTGTTTCTACCCTATACATTTTTTGTACAGAGTAGCAACACATTTGGTGTCATTAGATTTTATACATGAAGAATCTTTTGTGATAAACAAACTTGACAATGTGGGAATTCCTTCTTCACTCCTCAATTTTATTCCATTCCAACTGTGACTAAGTCAGGAATGTTGGAAAATTTTTACTTTACACTTCATTCAGCTTTGGACCTGGAAACTCAAAAATGCTTCCCAAATTTTGAAAATGCTGCTCTTTCCCCCCCTCTTATGTAACTGAGGGTCCTTCCTTCCACTGAGTACAACTGCTACCTCTTCCTTCATTGACTCCCTGTAATTAATGCCTGTCTCAGTGTTCATATCCTCTTCTTCTCTTTCATTTCTATTTTACTTTGATTGAAGCATGTCTCAAAATGCAACTCATAATTCAGATTTTTTTAGCAATATCCCCAGTTTAACCTGTGACAGAAACCTAATACAATATGACTCATTATATTTCTTTTTCCTTACTAGATAATACATACACTCTTGGAACAATTACAATATTTTAGTGCTCTTGCTTTAAAGCAATACGCTCACCAATGTCTTTTGCATTTTTTGTCATTCTTACCTTCTCCATGTTCGTTTGTTCTATTCTTTGCTTGTGTATAGGACCCAACAGATATACTGGAAACACAAACTTCTGTAGGTTGCTTACAGACACTCTGGGGAAAGTAATACCAATAATAAGTTGCATGAAGTTTTAATCATCACATATTACTTATCACCATATATATATTTGTGAAATCATCAGAATTAGAAATTAGATGAGTGCATTTTGAACAAGAATATATTGTACAAGTTTCACTGTCCTAGGCAGTTCAGATTAACTGAGCTCATATATCATTCTGGCTACTTATTGGATAAAGCCAAGATGAGGGACATAGGAACTGTGTTCCCTCCGAATATACACACTGACAAGCATATACCCCAAACAACTAGCATCAGTATATAATCAGTTCTAAAAATGCTTTGAAAGACTTTTAAGAATGGCACTTGGTGTTCCATAGCATTTTAAATTTGAATGGCCAGTTTTTTATTCTGAAAGAATGATACTTGGTAAGATGAGAGTTTCAATTCTGTCACCTTGTGTAGGAATGATAAACTGTTGTACTTGCTTCATTTATTCATCAGAGACTTCGAAAGCTTAATGCATTTCAGCAAAATATTTACCGAGTCAAAACTTATTTTAAAAAAGTAAAATATACTGAGGAAATGTGTCTGTATGTAACATGAACATAACAGCACACACACTTGGGTAAAGTATGCAACACTTTCATTGGAGAAGAAACTAAGAGGTATTTCAAAAGAGAAAGGTGACTCCCATCTCTGAAAAGCTGACTATTTGCAGAGGTGGGAGTCATTTGAACTGGTGCATTGCTGCTTAAAGAAAAAGACAGGCTGTGGGAAATCACAGGAGTGACACAATGGAGAGCCTGTGACCAGATGAAACCAGAAATATGAGATACTCAAAGAGGAAATGCATTCGTGGAAGAAATAGTGTAAAGCCGGAGTAGGGAATACTAACTGGCTATGAGAGAGGAATGTTTTGACTGGTGACCTGAGATGAATATCACCCCTCCAAATAAGAAATTAAGAAAAGCAGGGATAGACAGTTCTCAAAACAACAAATACAATTTCCCTACAAATACATAAAAAAATTAAACATATTTAGCATTCAGGGTAATACCATCCAACACTCTATCCCTGAAGCTTGTCATAACTAAGTCATGACAATGTGTTTTGCTGTGTGGAAGGATCCTATTGTCTTTGACTCTCACTTCCTCTTCTGATAGAAGAGCTGAATACTTACCTCACCAGATTTTTGTGAAAAAAAATTAAACATATGTAGCATTCTAGGAAATACCATCCAAAACTCCATTGATATTTTAGCTCATGCCAGTCAGATAGGCATTCTTAAAGTATTCAAATAATCAGTGCTGGAGAGGACATGGGTAAAAATATACAAGCATACTCTGTGATACTGAAAATTAGGACTTTCCATTTGGAACATAGTATGGAGAGTTTCAGAGTACTAAGAATATGAACATCATATGACCTAGGTTTCCCAACCCTTCTTCTTATTTACAAAGTATAATAATTTCTGTATACACATGAGACACATTTACTTCAATGTTTACAGTGGTTTCTGTCACAATTAGACAGAAATTGGTGGTGGAACTGAAAATTAGTTCAGCCAATCTGGAATGCAGTATGGAGATACCTTGGAAAATTTGGAATGAAATCACAATTGACTCAGCTATCTCACTTCTTGGCTTATACCCAAAGGACTTAAAAACAGCATACTATAGGGACTTGGCCTTATCAATGTTTATAGCAGCACAATTCAAAATAGTTTAATTGTGGAACCAACCCATATGCCCTTTAGTAGATGAATGGCTTGGGAAACCTGGGTATATATACACAATGGAGCCCTACTCAGCATTAAAGAGAAAAAAATCATGGTATTTGCAGGTAAATGGATGGAATTGGAGAATATAATGCTTTGTGAAGAAAGCTAATCCCAGAAAAATAAATGCTGAATGTTTTCTTTGATATGAGGATGCTGACTCATAATGGTGATGGGTGGGGAGCATGGGAGGAATGGAAGATCTTTAGATAGGGCAAAGGGGAGGGAGGGGAAGGGAGGGTTAAGGGGGTAGGAATAATGGTGGAATGAGTTAGACATCATTACTATAAGTACATATATGAAGACACGAATGGTGTAATAATACATCGTGTACAATCAGTGAAAAATTGTGCTCTATATGTGTAATATGAAATGAATTGCATTTTGCCATTGTGTGTAACAAATTAGAGTGGATAAATAATTTAATAAAAAAAGAATAGAAGCTCATGGCTCTGTCATGGAATCATTTTGTTTCCTGCAAGTGCCAAGGTTAAGTCTGGTAGAAAAAGGCTGCATGCAATATCATAAACATGAAAATGAATACTAGAATAATTGGAATAGTTACCCCCATTAACATCACACAGGCAGTTGGAGGCACCCTCTTAAGAATTACAATATTTCCTGAGGACAAAGGCTCTCAGTGGGGTCTAATTTTAGTCACTCTGTGTTAAAGATCAGGTACCCCTGCATACCTTATATTTCCATAATGCTGTAGCCACCATTCTTCAGAAAACTGAATTGTTACTGAACTTATGGGCTCAGGTTAGTGAGTGACAGGCATGTGCTGAAAGATCTCATCAGGAAGATGTGTGTTGCTGCTGTGGTCATTCTGTAGAGTAGAGGTCCACAGAGGTATTGCCTCTTTCAAACTGGTGCTTTGGGAATAATGATAGTAAGCAAGAACTGGTAGTTGAGAATTCAAGGGACAGAAGATTCCAGAAGTGCTTGGGCAGGATCAGTAGAATGGAATTTTCACTAAGTTCTCAGAAGAAGTCATAGATTCTGAAACCAGGCCATGTCTCTCATGCTCCAAGAGGTTGTAGGAAAAGGCCTCAGTGACTTGGAATCATGCACAGTATAAGACCACTGAGTAAGGAATTCCATAATTGGGGTCTGCATTACAGATTAGTCCCCAGCCTCCATGGACCACAGGGTTTATCAGGCAATTTCTACATTTTATAGACCCATGTCTCTGAGTACATAAACTAATACTAAGTGTGCATTGCCTCTGCAACTTTCAATGTTCCCTCAGCATTCTCTGGGAGGTGTGGGAGAGAAAGGAGCAAAGAAGATCAGCTTGTACTCTCCACTATCATGGTAGGGTGTTTGAAGCTAGTGCAAAAACAATAACAACAACAACAACAAAAACCTGCATCTCAAAAACCCCTAATAGTTATATGCTTTCAAAATTAGAAATACCCCCCAAAATTGTCTCCATATCATTTGCTTTAGTAAAAGTGAAATCTGAAGAAGTTGTTCTTGCTCTTTTCAGTTTTTTCTTTGTTTTTGTATGGGATTTCCATGTCATTTGTTTTTTTCATGTTCTGATTTTCTAATATATTTTCATTCATTTCATATTTTGGTTGCTGGATCCCTTTTTTATTCCATTTGAAATCTCCTTCTATTCTCATTTCTTTGAATTTGATCCTCATCTCCTTTTCAGTCTCTGCTTACTCTCACCACTTTC
Organism: Marmota marmota marmota; assembly: GCF_001458135.2. NCBI lineage: Eukaryota > Metazoa > Chordata > Mammalia > Rodentia > Sciuridae > Marmota > Marmota marmota. Next base: position 105,664 of record NW_026007246.1, read on the forward strand.
ATTCTCTGTTCTTTTTAAAATTATTATGATAATCTTATTATCCCTGAGGCTTTTTTTGTCTTGCAAGATGAACATTATTATTACCTACTCCTTCTTTTAATTTTGTGCTGTTTTAGATATCATTTAAAAGCTAAATTTTATTTGCATGTGATATATGTTTTGTTTAAAGGTATGTTTATTTCCAGAACTTATTCTTTCCAAAAGACAAGATGCTGGTGAGTGAATATAGCTTGTTAAATGTTCATTTATAGGTTTGATGCCAAAATATATGCCATGCTCCAGACACATCACATAGATTAACCTGCACTCTTAAAAGACACATACATGACATGGAAGAGAAATCCATTCAAATGCATGAAAAAAAAAACAAAAGCAACAGGAGAAAGAGAGGCATTAAGACACCTCCAAAATTCCACAAACTGTCAAAAACTTCATCCAAGGTCTTCTTCCTAACATCCACTAAAGAGGTCTAATAAAAACATTTAGTAATTTTATTGATCTTGCATGAAAAGAAAAAGAAAATGAACTAGAAAGTTGTTTGTACCTTAACAGATGTATACCTCCTGAAAAATTCTGATTTCATTAACAGACTCTTTGGTTTCTAATTAAGCCTATTTCTTGCCTTGTCTTAGACTAGACATTGGAGTTGAGAGAGAATGGAATCTTTAACCCATGCATGAATTACTGGTAATGGGAAACTAAAATTTTGAGCCTTTGGGAAAGATGGTCTTTTAATAAGAATGTATTCACTGGCCATTTTATTTATATATTTTCCTTTTTTTTTACTGTTTTTTTTTTTAAGTCTCATTTTCTCATCACGTAGGGAGATCACATAGAAGAAAACTGAAAGAATATTCAAATAATTGCCTCAATTGCTAGAATACAGTTTGCCATTAAGCTTCCTTGATTTCTAATACTATTTTCATGTTCATGTCCAGTTAAATTCTTTTAGATGTGAGTGGAAATTATGATGTTTGATTCCCAAAATCCTATGCTAAGAGGTCATTTCATTTGGCCTAATTTACCTTCTGGAATCAAAGCAAAGAGAAATACACCAGGAATTTAAACTGACCCATTTACATACCGGTTCCTGGCTTTTTTCAGTGCCCATAAGCCTCTCCTTCTTTTCTGCTGATGACATGTCCGAATGTGACTCTGTTGACAAATGTATAGTTTTACTTAGAACTGTTAGAATGAGTGAAAACCTACCCAAATAAAAAGGGAAAATTTTAATAATCATATAATTTAATCCTCACAATTATATTTTTTAAGTTAAGCTTAACTTTAGGTGAATGTTTATGTTGTTTGAAACTTTTTGATTGTTGTTTGTGTTGGGGCCTAGTGATTGTACCCAGGGACCTGTGAATCCATGGCAAGAGCTGTAGCACTCACTTCAAATCCAGGCCTTTTATATTTGGAGACAGGAGGTCTGTAAATTCCCTGGCTGAATGAAAACCTGCCATCAGCCTGCCCTAGCATCTGAAGTCATAGATGTTCCCCTCTTTATCCTAGGCACATTGAGTTATTTACAGAGTAATTATACTTAAGACCCTAGAGGTCACCATGTTCAATGCATATGATAACTAAAAGTTTTACTCATTCAAAGAAAAAGGATATTTTGCAGAAAAAAATGTGAAAATTACAATGGAAAGAATTAACTTCACACTGTTTATTTTTTTCCTTATAATAACTTTTAAATAACTACTGCATATAATGTTTGGTGTCTGCAAAACAAAACAAAGCAAAATAAAGTTGTTGACAGTTACACATTTACCAGTGAACTCCCTGCTTCTTTCTTTTCCTTTTTTTTTTTGCATTTCTTCTATCAGGATTCGCTCTGGTTTTGGAAGCACTCCTCATAGTGCCTGTTATTCCTCAAATAAACTGGTATTGCCCCCCTGGTGCTACCTCATATGTTGACCTGCTTTTGTACTGGGTGATAACCACTTGACCTGGAATTTATTCCTTTTTCTATGTAGTCCATCAGGTCTGATTTGATGCTCAAAGGATGTTGAATGTTAACACAGAGTGTATGGGCTTCAGAAAGTGACTAACAGGAATGTGCTGAAAACTTCGATAAGGAAAAGGTGTATAGTGCCTGTTGAACAGTTTGTAGAGTACAGGTCAACAGATGCACTGCCTCTTTCAAAGGGGTCCTTTGAGAATAATAATAGTGTGGGATATTTGATCCTATACTTAGGGACAAAACCACATAAAGTGCAAATTTTTCTTCAGTATTTCCTAATTTATGAAGTATGGGGAAATTTTACTTTATGCCTCATTTAACATTGGAACTCATGTTTTTTGCCATATTTTTGAAAGCTCTGCTCTTTTTCCTTCTCATAGGAGACCTGAATTTCCTTTCCTTCACTGACTATACCTTCTTCCTTTTCCTTCATTGACTCCCTCTATAATCACTTCCTTTCTCAATTTTTATTCCCTCTTCTTTGCTCCTTTTTGTTATTTATAAATTTTCTGTGATTGAAGCATGTATCAAAAATGCAACTCACATTTCAGTTTCTTTGCAATACCTGTGGGCTGAAACCTAATAAGATATGTCACTTATTAACTTTTTTTCTTATTAGATATTTAACAGTTGAACTGTGTGAACAATTAGAATATACTATTGCTCATGTTTTAATGCAATTTTCTCATCAATGTATTTTGTATCCTATAAGGTTCTTACCTTGTACTGGTCCATTTACTATCTTCTTTCCTCTTTGATAGGACTCATCAGATATACCAGAAGTACACACCTGTGGATGTTGCTCAGTTTCATTCTGATAAAATTTATATCAAAAATGAGTTGAATACAGGTTTTATCATTTCTTTTAGACATCACCATATTTCTAGTTGTGAAATCATGGGAATTAGAATTTAGACCAGTACATTTTGAGAAACAAAAATTTCCATAAGAGACACTCTCCCATGCACTCCAAATGAAACTAAATTTTTCTCTTCATCTCTCTGTTGATGGGTTAAAACTCAGATGGAGGACATAAGAAATGTGTTTCCTGGAAACAAAATCTGAGGTCCCTACATCCAAATCAACTAGCATCAGCTTAATTAGTCAAATTTCCATTCCATAGCAAATCCACAAATGCAGTAGAATACTTATTTAAAACTCTTTTGAGAAATGTACTTCATGTTATATAGCTTTAAGCATTTAAATAATGGATGGCCAAATTTTTAGTGATAAATTGATACTTGATGTCATAAGAGAGTTTCAATTCTATCACCAGAATTAGTAACGAAACATTGTTCACTTGGTTCATTTCAGTTGTCAGACACTTCCAAAATTTAATATCTTTCAGCAAAATATTTACTGAGTCAAATCTCATTATTTTAACAAAGGAGAAAATGTGGAAATAAATGTGCCTATATTTTACTTGGACATAACAGCACACACAATTTGGGTAGAGTATGCAACATTTTCCATCGAAGAAAGAATAAAAGGTGTTCTAGTGGAGAAACATGGCAGAACAGAATCATACAGTGCTTACTCACTGATTATTTTCATAGTTGGGAGTAAAATGTGTGTGACTGCATAACAAAAAATGGGCTGTGGAAAGCCACTACAGAGAGCCAGTGACTAGATAAACTCCAGAAATATTGGCTTTTAAAAGCAGAATGCATTCATAAATGAAATAAGATGCAACAGTGCCAGGGGAAACATAGCTGGGCAAAAGAGAAGAATCTCCCCTCTGGTGGGTTTAAGAGAATCTCAGCAATTCAATTAGTAAATGGAGGAAAGCAATAAATAAACAGGCCTCAAAATAAAAAAGAAACAAATTGCCTAAACACATATGAAAATAATTTCAACATATCTAGCATTCACGAAAATATCATTCACAACTCCATTGACAGTTCAGCTCACCCCTATCAGAATGGCAATTATCAAGTATTCAAATAATAAGTGCTGAGGAGGATGTGGGGAAAAACAATCATACACTGTGAGACTGAAAATTAGGACTTCCACTCTGGAACGGAATATGGAAAGTCCTCAGAATACTAGGAATATAATCACCATATGACCCAGGTTTTTCACCCCTTGCTATTTATCCCTGTGTACTAAAATTAGTATACACACATGACATATGAACTTCAATATTACAGTGGAAATCATAATTAGAAAGTTTGGGAAATGATCCAGATGTTCATAAAAAGAAGAATTGAAAAAGTTCGTGTGGAGATACTTGGCACAGAATTTGAGCATAATAGTTTTTCATAGTACACTATTATGTCAAAATGAAACCCACATAATATATAAAAACAGTGCTCTAAAAATTTCTAAATTATAAATATTATATCATCAAAACCTCCCTTATTTTATACACATGATATTTTATACAAAAACAATAGAAACATAATTTAGATTACTCTAAATTTAAATATAACTTTCTTACCCATTGAGAGACTTGGATTCTAATGAGCTTGTAAAAAAAAAAATGGGTGCACTGCAGAAACTTCAAGGCAGAATTTGAGTGCATGCACAGTAGTGACTGCCTCTTTCAAACAGGTACTTTGAGAAAAATGATAGGAGCCTCTTCTCTCTTTTATCTAAGCATGCTTACTAGGATATCAGAAAACAAAGCCTTTCTTTTTTTAACTTTTCTAAGACTGAACTATTGCATAAAAACAGTGAGTTGGAGGAACCCACAACAACAATCAAGGTGGGTGTATGAGAGAACTCAGATATAGATTTGCTGAGACCTCTGGGCAGCTAGAGCATGGTCTTGTGGTCTACCTAATCTAAAGTATCTCATGGCACTTTCATTGAAATGCAGTATTTGCAGCTTATGATACAGATGTGTCTGATAGAAAACTGTCATGACAGCACATGGCATATGTGAGTCTGGTAGAAAATTGACTGCATGCAAAATCACACACATGAGCAGACATTCAAGACATTCAACCTACTCTGCTGAGAGGCATTGGGAGTAGTTGCCCCCATTTCCACCACACAGTGGTCGGAGTGACTCACCTAGTGAATTCCAATAGACTCCTCACTACAAAACCCTTTTAGAAGGGTCCAATTATAGGGACTCTGTGTGAAAAGATCAGAAACCACTACATGTCTTGTAGCTACAAGAAGCTACCCCAGCTATCCTCACAGGATGGTAGATGTTCAACTTGATCATATGGACTCAGAGTAGTGATTGTCAGAAATGGGCTGAAAACTTTTATAAGAAAGAGATGGGTTGTGCCTGTTGGGCAGTTTGTAGAACAGAGATCCACAGGGGCACTGCCTCTTTCAAATGGGTGTTTTGAGAAAAATGACAGTGAGCAAGAGTTTTCAGTGGCTACTAAGTTATATATGTTCATAATTTCAACTGGCTATTTATAAGTTTCAAAATTATTCTTCATCATTAAATGGGGTTACAGAGATAAAAGCACTCAATATTCAAAAAATTGTTCAATTGCTCTTACAAAACTTACCCTTAGTCCACTATGTTTCCTAAGCTATTTTCATGTTGATCACAAGTTATTTTCTTTAGACTTAAATATTAAACCATGTTTGGATTACAAAAGGGTATTCTATGAGGTCATTTCATTTGGCATAATTTACATTCTGAGCGCAAAAAAAGTGGGTGGGGGGAATAAACCAGGAATTTTTTTTTTTTTTTAGTTTTTAAATAGTTTCTATTTATAATTTATAATTTCAACAGTACATTTTTATTAAAGTACAATATGTATGCATGAATATTTTTAATTAAGCATAACTTAGCTTTCTTTAACATCCAAATAGAACCCCAAAGAGGCTTAATTGTGGTTTAGGAAAGCAGAAACACTTGTGCAACACTCTACCACTCCATATTTATTAATTGTTAAAACAGTTCAAATCCTTCTTAGAAGTGGACAGATTACAAATAATAAAAGAACTAAATGTGCAGAAGTAATTCAAGACACTGCAAAGGACACTCAAGCACATCTTTTTATTATATACTAAATTTAAAAATACGAATCTTATTAAAAATGCTTATCAAACATTGTATACATAAGAACTGTCAAATACTGGATTATGACATTATGTACAGTTGCTAAGGTTAATTAGAAATAAAACAAAGTAGCATAACTTTGCTGATACTGAATTTCAGAAGTCAGATGTTTTAAAATTTGGCAACTGTGAAGTAGTGATCTGCACAGGATGTTTGCAGAGGTAAAACAGTAAGAAAACAAACAGAATCATGCAGATATTCTGGCACTAAGTGTTAATATGTAGATTTCTTCCTCATCCTCTTAAGTCTTGTTGTAAGAGAAATTAAAGTGCATAAGACCACCAGGAATACATGATTTGGTTGTACCCTAAATATATACTACAGCTAACTGTGCTGCCATATTGAGGGTTTCAATTCTTTGTACTGTTCCTGAGGCTTTGGAAGTTCATTTTGAATGTGGCTAAGGGAAGGGAGGCCAACACTCTCTAAATTGCACCAAATGGCCCTAAAGTGTAAAAATGCCAAAGATAAAAATATTAATTTGGGAATAGACTCAAGGAAATTATCCCTATTTTGCCCTATGAATAAAATTAGAATAAGGACCTAGTTTTTACCTCTGGAAAATGCTTACTAAAAATCTGTTTCAAAAGATCAGACATGTACAGCAAGCACCACAATACTGTCAGTTACTATTCACCACTAACATACTGCATCATAAATACCAGGCATGAACACCTGCCCTCAAAAGGGTCACAAGAAATACAGGTAGAAACATGTTATCACTTGACACTAATTTTACTAATTGACATTAAGTATAATTCATTAAAAAAGGTCACCACCATACAATCAAGGAAGAGGAAAAGGAAAGCTATTCTACAAAAGTGCTCCTTTTAGCTTTCAAACCCAATAGTTTAATTTTGGGTAAAACAAGATTGTAAGGTAAGGCCATCAGTTCTAAATAAGCTGATGATGCCATATATACATACTCACATATATATGTTTAAATTTCAATTCTGATTTCACACTAATGTACTGGTACAAACCATTCATAGGAAACATTTTATCAGTCTTATTTACAAACATGATGAGTGACAAAGATATGGAAAATTTTAAAACTGCAGATAAATGTAGCCATAGTTCACTAAAGATGAGGCAGATTTGCATAATTTTTTAAAAACAAAAAATTATTAAAAAGAAATCCCTACCATATACACTTATTGGTCATTGTACATAATATAAATGTACTGATCATGATTAAATTGTTATTAGTATTTCTTTTAATAACATATCAATAGGAGATCTACTTAGAGTACTACCTACAAATACACATTCTCTCAGGATTTGATGAGAATATTAAGTTATTGAATACATTTTTTTACTCC
>NW_026007247.1:0-4246 GCF_001458135.2 Marmota marmota marmota
AATATATATATATATATATATATATATATATATATATATATATATATATATATATATAAAACAGTGATCAGAGTCTACCCTACAGACCTCTGAGAATCACAGCTTGTACTCTGGGAATGCTGCAAGTGAGAACTGGGTCCTAAACCATGAGAACCCTCCTTGAGAAGTGCAGAGATTTCATAAATTCTACTTTGAGTCAATAATAAATGAGGACACAATCTTTTCAATTGTTTAGAATGTTGTTTTTTTTTTTCTCATTCCATTTCACAGTTATTGCCTTCTCAAATAATTTTCCTAATGTTAGTTAAAAATTTTAGGCATTTGTTCTAAAATTTTCAAAAATTTGTGGGGGGTTCCCGGGACATATTACAGTGTCATGCAGAATCTCTGAACAGAAAATGAACTATGCATATACAGGCCAGAGTTTTTAATCTGTGGCTTGGAATTTTTTACAGTACACAGTTTGGGTGAACAGAAGAAGGAAAGAAAGTGATTGCATTACTGAGTAAAAATTGTCTTAGCATAGTACTTCATATTGATTTTGATATTTTTAGTGGGAGTTAACTCTATTCTTTATAGATCTTATTTTTAGTGTCTTATTTTGCTGACAGAACTGGGATATTGGAGTTTTCTATGGTCTCACTTGAGAGTATCTAGAATGCACATTTAATAAAGTGCATATTGCATCATTTCCACTAGATTCATGGTCTGTTCATTATCATTGGATCAGATGGTTGGTGTCTAGCAGAACCCAATATCACTCTAGAATTTACATTTCAATGGAATCTATTTCCCTGTTGCTCCAGAACCCTAGGGAGCTATGCTGTGATTATCCTACTACAGTTTTCCAAATGCTGCAAATGATATTTATCATTGCTTTTCCTGGTCAGTCACTCCTACTAGACCAGTATTTGACAATTAATGATTGTTAGGAATGCTTCTGCCATACAGAGCATGCAGAGTATTTGCTCTGGAGCTCTAAAACCTGTTTTTTGTTTGTTTGTTTGTTTGTTTGTTTGTTTTGGTTACCTTGAGAAAGGGTAAAAGCACTTCTTCCAACTAAAGAAATGTACTTCCGGGACCAAAATGGACCTTATCACAGTGCACTGATTTATTTTTGGAAATAAAAATTGTGAGATGAAATAAGTTTCCTTTTACATTGAAAGGCATTTCCATATATGGTATGAACTAAGGGCTCCCTCATGGATTTGTAAGGTCACTGATATTATGGGCCTCTAACACTTCATAGGAAACCCTGTCTTCCATCATCTGGATTTGTGTGTATTACTAATAACTCTGAAATATCTTCAATTCTGCTATTTTTTTTTCCTTCAAGCAGTTAAATTTCAACAACATAATGTATTCATGTGATGTTCTGTGGAATGTGTAGATGCTCCAGGTTTTTCCAGATTTCACAAAATTAGAGATTTAACATAATCTTCTCACAACTTTTTTTTAATGTACAGCAAGTTTGAATATATTAGTATTTACAATATAGATACTGTTTTCTACTGAAATTTTTGTGCTTCCTCAAAACTAAGCTTGAAAAAGCAGAAAAGTATGATTAAGAAACCTTACTTATGGATTTAAAGATGCAGTTTATGAGTTCATGAGAGATGAATAAATACTAGCTGAAAGATTATTGCATTATTAAAAACTGTTGTTTATTAAAATATGTAAGCTTGAACTGAGACCCAATTTAAAAAAACCCCAAAATTTCTCAAAATAGATTAGAATACAAGAAATGTTTTATGAACCTACTGAGATACAAACTTGTGCTATGGCGAATATTAAAAACTCAACCTTCCATTTAAATTGTACTCGTACTAGATCTACACACAGTGAACAATACAACCATAATAATCAACCTCAAGCTAACAACAAAGTTGCAAGATCCATAAAACGTTTCTTTAGTGGTCAAAATACTATTGTACCTTTAAAACCTTTAGAAAGGGAAAAACCTTTTAATAGTATAAAAGTTTTTACTGGTGTTTTCTACCATAATGCTCTTCTACAAATCAAAATTTAAAAAGCAATTATATATGTGACAGTGATCAGAGTCTACTGTACAGACATTTCTTTTAATATTTAGCTGACAAATTTTAGTATAACAGATTATGACAATATTTGTAACACAGTAATGATTTAAAGCAGAACTAAAAATAGAAAGACATATGCTCCATGTCCATATACTCTTCAGCAATATCTGGGTTTAGATGAATCTGTAGGAAATGGGATGAGAGGTGGGAGGGAAATGGAGAGAGAAGGGAAATTGCATGGAAATGGAAGGAGACCCTCAGGGTTTTACAAAATTACATACAAGAGGAATTGAGGGGAAAGGGAAAAAAACAAGGGGGAGAAATGAATTACAGTAGATGGGGTAGAGAGAGAAGAGGGGAGGGGAGGGGAGGGCGGGTAGTAGAGGATAGGAAAGGCAGCAGAATACAACAGACACTAGTATGGCAATAGGTAAATCAATGGATGTGTAACCGATGTGATTCTGCAATCTGTATATGGGGTAAAAATGGGAGTTCATAACCCACTTGAATGAAAGTGTGAAATATGATATATCAAGAACTATGTAACGTTTTGAACAACAAACAATAAAAATTTTTTAAAAAAGAAATAGGTAATCTGTAAAATATCTTCTCATAAATCAGCATAAAACATGGATATTGGCAAATGTTGGATTCTCCTTTTTTTAATACCCACTATGGATTCAAATGTGAAATTTTTACATGTATGTCAATAAATTATTAACATTTAATAGTGTGTATGAACACACAGTCTACTAATTAAATTGAGGAAATTAAAAATATACTTTCAAGTTAAAATGAATTTTACAAAAAAACACATTCAAAAATCTGAAAAGTGTACAAAAAAGGAATTGTAACATAAATAGTACAGCTGTCAGCTGAACTTCCATAGAAATATGCCTAAAATATGGATCAGTGGCTCCACACTTGTGATACTTGGTTGGGAAAACATTACCCAGTTAGGGCCACCTAGTCTGACTCCTATACATGGAGAAGAGTTTCTGAATGTAAAATCTAACAGTCTGGCACAGCCTTTGTTAAGTCACCACCTTTATCACATTTAGGGTTAATGTACTACATCTCAATCTATTTAACACATTCTGAAACACCAATATTTAAATCAATGGTTTTACACATTAGTCCACTTGTTTCACGTTCTGTCCAAGGAATAGCTTCCTATACTTGTTATGTCTTAAATAGCAATTATGGAATCCAATCTGGGTTAACTAGGTAAGAAATATTTTCTACTCTATCGCTCTTATTTTTAATTTCTCTAATTAATTGTTTAAATGTGAACTTATTAAAACAGAAAAAAGATTACTGAATAAATGCTATACATTTTCTGATAAACAAAATGTTCATACACAATATTTTCCTTGACTTAAATTGAGAAGTTGCTTTTACTTTTCTATAGTCATTGCAAACTTGTCAATAACTATATTAATCTTTCTTCTTATGACTGCAAATATTCTAAACCCTGTTAATAATATTTACACTAAATACACTTAAAGTAGACAATAAAATTTCAAGTAAAATAAACTGTATCCACATCTATTAGACCAAACAGGTCTCAAAATCTAGAATTTACTTTGTAAGTTACACATATATGTTGTACATTCTAAAATAATGAATGCTTACAATATTAACTTGTAAGCCTTTCCACATAAAATGACATACAGGAATGTGAATGGATCAATATTTCTGATAGAATTGCAACTCTCCCTTGATTTTGCTCATTTGTTACTCTTGTTTTTTTTTTTTCCCAGTTTCCACAGACTGTTGTAAAAGTTCTTGTGCTTTGGCTATGAAATCTGTTTGAGCTGAATGAGGCAACATGGGTTACTAAAGCTTATTTCTATGATGAAGCATTATCCTTAAATCTGATGCCATTTGCAGAGAACAGTAGGAGAATCACAGCTATCTCCAATCTTCAGGTTCTGTTTTGATGATTTTATTATCCAAAGTAAAAGCTGAGTGAGGGTAGTCTTTTAAAATCCCAAGGCTCTCTGAGGAGTGGGACTTTGTCTCACTTGAATAATGTCTACTCAGCTTCCCATAAACAAAATGATGGGGCTGTCTGTTCTGCAAATTATTCTGGAGAGTAATTTTACCTACTCACTAAATGCTGTACTTATCTTTAATATATGCAAAAATTATATATATATATATATATATATATATATATATATATATATATATATATATATATA
>NW_026007248.1:0-4246 GCF_001458135.2 Marmota marmota marmota
AAAAAAAAAAAAAAAAAAAAAAAAAAAAAAAATCCAAACCACTCCTGGAACTAAAAGTGATTATAATGGTTTCAGAATACAAGGTAAATATATAAGTCAATTTCTTATATATCAGCAGCAGACAATTGTGGTTTAAAACACGGTGCCATCTACATTGACATCAAAAAGGAAAATACTTAAGATGTAAATTTAACAAAATGTGTACAAGAAAACTACACAAAGAAGATCTAAATAAATGGAGTAATTTTTAATATACATGGATAGGAAGATTCAGTGTCAAAATGGTAGTGCTTCCCAACTTATCTGTAGATTTTCATCCCAAACAGCATCCCTGTAAATTGTTTTGTAGATGTTGATAAACAAAGTTCCTTTATTTAGATAAGCATGGTCAATGCCTGCTAAATAAATAGTTAGATACTCACAGGATTCTTAGATATTATACAAATATATGAACAGTTTTTAGACATAAAGTTGAATGAATAGTACAGTTAACATTATGTACTTTCCTCCTAGATTCATCATTAGTTACAATTTTGCTGCATTTGCTTTTTCTCTGTATTAGTTAGAGCTGCTATAATGAAATAACACAAACTGAGTAGTTTAAATAAGGGACATTTATAAGGAACATCTAGTAGAATTTGTCTGATAGTGCTAGAGGCTAGGTGTTTGAGGATCACAGGGACATGTTTTCTCTGAAGGGAGAAAAGAAGGATTAGTTTTAGACTTGTCTAAAAGGATTAGTTTTTGCTAGTTCTTTGACTTGTGTTAGCTTAATTCTATTCTTTATGTGTGTCCAAGTTTCCCTTTGTACACTGATGATTAGGAGCCACCTTAACCTTGTATAACCCCATCTTTTTTCATTGTATTTCAAGGACTCTATTTACAGTTGAGGTTCTAGGAGTTAGTGCGGCAGTCTGGCTGGGCACAAAATAACCACAACACCACGAGGCTGCCCTATTGCCATAGCGGGGCAGCAGGGGTCTATATACAATTGAATACACAGCCTGTTTCAATCCAGCATCATCCAGTCACAGCAATTTTACACAGATTAACTTAATTATCATCATCTTAATGGCTTGCTGGCATCACCTCTCAACCATTACTTCTGGCAAAATGCCAGGGGCCATTCGGACTTGGCTGTGGCTCTCAACAAGTTAGGACTTCAGCATGTGAATTTTGAGTTGATATAATTCAACCATAACAATCATTATAAAACTGTCTCTATGTACTCCCACAACCCAAACACACAATAGTCTTTAACCATTTGAAATTAAATGCAGGGGCTGGCATTGTAGAGCTCTCACCCAGCAAGCATGAGGCTCTGGGTTCGATCCTCAGCACCACATACAAACAAATAAAGGTATTGTGTCCATAAAACTAAAATAAATATTTAAAAAAACTAAATGCAAATATAGTGACACACAACCTGAATACTTCAGAATGTAGTGTCTTATCTAAAAATCTTAACAGTAATTCCTAAATATTATATAATATCTGGTTCACATTCAGAGGGTATTTGATAGTTGATTTATTCAAACCAGGATCTAATCAAAGTTCATTTGTTCATTTAGTTTTGTATTTTTGGTCTTCAATAACTTAGAACAATGTTTTGTTGTTTTGTGTGTGTGTATATATATATATATATATACACACACACACACACACACACACATATTTTTGAAGAGTTTCAACAATTTGTCTTGCATATTATTCTTCCATTTTCTAGATATCCTCGATTGTTTTTAAGTTGTTAAAGTTTTTTTAGTTGTCCATGGACCTTTTATTTATTTATTTATATGCAATGCTGAGAATCAAACCCAGTGCTTCACACATGCTAAGCAAGCGTTCTACCAGTGAACCACAACCGCAGCCCTAAATTGTTCCTTTTAAGAAAAAAAATTTTTTTTTAATTTTTATTTTTTATGGTGGTGCTGAAGATCAAACCCAGTGCCTCACTCGTGCTAGGCAAGTGCTCTACCACTGAGCCACAACCCCAACCCCAACCCCCTGTTCTTTGTCTTCTGTTTTCCCTATAAATTGAAGTTGGGAGACATTTATAGGAAAAAAAAAAAAGATAAAAGAACAATTTAGGGGCTGGTTGGGACTTTGAATCAATAAAAACATTTTTGACAAGAATATATCATACCCGGGGACTAGTGGTGTAGCTTAGCATGTGTGAGTCCCTTGGTTTAGTTCCTGACAGCAAAAAATAATTAAATAAATAAGGAATATATGATAAATGATGTGAATTTATTTTGTAGTGTTTCATATAAGGAGGTATACAATGTCAAGTTTTTCCACTATTGATGACTCTTAAATTAGGTATGGTGGTAACAGCTTTCACCACTGTTTCCTTTTCAAATTAGCAAATTGAGGAGTAACTCTTTGAATTATTTGATAATCCTGTCTTGAGCTATCAATTATTTGGTAGGTATTGATGATATGTTGGGTTTTATTTATTTTGTTTATTTTTGCCTTTCTCGGGTGTCGGAAGTGGTGGAGTACTGGGGATTGAACAGAGGGGAACTTAGTTATATCCCCAGACAATTTTTTTTTTTTTTTTTTAAGTTTTTGAGACAGGGTCTTGCCAGGTTGCTGAAACCGATCTTGATTTGGTAATCATCAGCCTCCCAATCCCTGGTGTTACAAGTGTGTGTCACTGTGCCTGGCTCCCCAGCCCCTTTTTATTTTGAGAGAAGGTCTTGTGATATTGCCCAGTCTGGCATTAGCCTTCCTAATAGCTGGGATTACCTTGTATACCATTGGGACCAGCTCAATTCAAAGGCTTTTTAATTCTGTACTTAGTTTTCCACTAGTTCTAGGACTGTGACTCAAGTGATGCTACTGAACATATACTCCACGGATATTAGTATCACCTTTGGAATATCTTAGGAATGTGTCTTTTCAGGTCTTCCTTAAGATCTGCTAAATAAAGTCTTTAGAGATGAGGCCCAGGAATCATAGCTTTAACTACCTCTCAGGTGATTCTTAAGTGCATTAGTTTGAGGTACACTAGTTTGAGAAGAACTGCAGAGACTCCTGCTCCGCCCCACTTTATTTAATCCATTCTAAACTGCAAGTTTGCTATAAATAATTCACCAATTCCACTTTTGTTTTTAAGAGACCCTTTATTTTTATGTAAGTTAGATAATAGATCTTGTCTTTACATCTCTTCTGAGAACAGATTCTTAAAAGAACTTTGAAGGTTTTGTTTTTCTTTTTATGTTTTTTGAGCTAGAGATTGAACCCAGCACTTTGTGTCTGTATGTACATGCTCTACCATTGAGCTACACTGCCCTAGCTTCCTCCCCTTTCTTTAAATAAAAGATCTCTTGCACTTCTTAGTTTCATAGTTATAATTTTCATTTTGCTGATGTATCTGGATTCAGAAGCAGAAGCAGACCATTCTGTTTTCTGTTTAGTTTATCATTTAAGCCTATCCATCCAAATTCTGGGTATTGGATAATATTTAAATAAATGAATCACTATTGCTTTTCTTGTCTTGCATTTTTTAGACTTGCCCATTGGAGAAGTATTGCAAATAAGTCTTAGTGCTTCTTAGACCTGACTTGGGACTAGTTGAAACTGTCGTTTGCTCTTTTTATCCAACAGTGGTAAAACATAAGTCTTTTTTTTTTTTTTTAATTTTTGGATACTGGAGCTTGAAGTCAGGGATACTTCGACCACTGAGCCACATCCCCAGCCCTGGTTTGTATTTTATTTAGAGACAGGGTCTCTGAGTTGCTTAGTGCCTCCCTTTTGCTGAGGCTGACTTTGAACTTGCTATCCTTCTCCCTCAGCCTCCCTAGTCTCCAGGATTACAGGCGTGTGTCACTGTGCCTGGCAAGTCATGTTTTTTTTGTTTTGTTTTGTTTCTTGAGATGGCATCGGCTGTGTTTTGCCTAGGCTGGTCTTGTACTTGTGGGTTCAAGTGTTCTTTCTGTTTCAATCTCCCTGAGTAGTTGGGTCTGTAGGTGTGCTCAGGCCTGCCTCTCTCCCCCTCCCTCCCTCCCTCCCTCCCTCTCTCTCTCTCTCTGGGTACTGGGGATTGAATTCAGGGGCACTCAACAACTGAGTCACACCTCCAGCCCTATTTTCTGTTTTCTTTAGAGACAGAGTCTGACTGAGTTGTTTAGCACCTCTCTTTTGCTGAGGCTGGCTTTGAACTCTGTCTCAGCCTCTTGGAGCCGCTGGGATTACAGCTCCTCTCTTGCTCTTGTTCTTACTTTTTTTTTTTTTTTTTTTT
>NW_026007249.1:0-4245 GCF_001458135.2 Marmota marmota marmota
TATATATAAATTACATTAAAAGTAAGTAAAAGAGGATGTAGCATATTTCCTCAAGGAAGACTACTACATTCAAGAAATAAGTCTTAAAGTCGTAAAAAAAAAAAAAAATCCCCAAACAGTAAAAGACAGTGCTGTGCTAAGACTGAAAATAAAAAGAATCTGAGACTGGGAAGAGAGTGAGCTGAGTTTTATGTTTGGCTGTGTTAATAATCTGCCTTGAGTTCCATGGGTCATCATTATAATCTCCCACAATTCCTGCACCTCTTATTTTCTCCTCATACTTGCTTCATCTCCACCATGTCTTGCGGGTGGATGTCCAAACAGGTAAGTGGTGCTGGCATGCGGGTAGGTGCCACCAGCATAACTGACTTCACTTCAGGTCATGACCTTAAACTCAGGGGACTCTGATCACTGCCAACATTCTGTTCTTTCCCTTCAGTAAATTTGCTTTCTCCCTCTCTGAATATATTTTTTTCATATTTTAAAATTTTCCTCTAATCTCCCATTACCATTCCTCTCCTCATTGTAAATTGATAACTGCCTCATACTTCATGAATAAAATGAGCTGTTAAAGGGAATTATTTTATACTCTAAATAATAATTTGGGGGAAAAAAACACATTGCCTTTGTGGCTCTCCTCATTCTGTACAAAATCTTTTCTTCCCTCAGAAAAGGAAAAAAAAATTCTCCCTATCAGTGTAGTGAGGTCCAGTCCCTAGTGCTTTCTCAGGACTTTTGGTCCCTTATTTTTCCCATCTGATAAATCTTCCCTTTATCACTAGATCATTCACAATTCCATAAAAATATTAAAAAATGACTCATGTACAAACACACTCTATATCTCCCATCTTTGACAAAACACTCTTGGTTTTCTAGGCTTTTATATTATTATTATTTTTTTTGTTCTCCTTCATAACTTAAGAGCTTCACCTTTATATCACTTTTTTGTCTACTTTGTTTGGTGTTCAATTGTACATTCTACCTAATTTTCACTAGGGAATTTCATGTTACATCATCTTATGCTATAGCATTCTTTGCAGTAAGTGACACTCTTTTTCTCAAACACCCTCCTCTTTCTACTTCCTTGATACTCTACACCACCTGGTTTCTCCCTAGTCTACTAGTCAATTATTAGACTCCTTTCTCCTCCACCAAATTTGTAGATGTGGAGATATTTCACTGTTCCTGCCAAGCCTACTTTCTCTAACAATAACTTCTGTCCATTGGTCTCATCCAGGCTCGTGTTGTTAAGTGATATCTCAATGCTAAATATTCTTAAATTATGTTTCAAATCTAGATTTATCCTGGAAACTCTCAACTCTCTCTATAGATATATTACTATACATGAATTTCCAGTATGAATTTATCAGTATTGATATGTTGACATTAGAATTTGTGTTTTCTCACTGCCTTCCCCCAAAGTGGAAGAGAGCTATAAAGAGAAAACAGTAAAGGATTAGCAGGTAAAATGAAACAAAGGATAATGTGCTAGGATTAAATTATGAGAACATTGAAGAATTTTAACTGTTGCTATGGTTAGAAAATGGGATTTGGAGTTTAACCCAAGAATATGCAAGTGAACATCATGTTATGATTTAGATATGAGGTATCCTCCAAAGCTTATGTATGAGGCAAGACAGGAATGTTAAGGGGTGACAATATTAGATTATGAGAGCTAGAACCTCATCAGTGGATTAATCTATTTGATGGATTAATAATTTTAAGGACTCCTATACTAGATGATGACTATAGGCCTGTAGAGTATGATTGGAGGATGTAGGCCAGTGGAGATGTGCCTTTAGGGTATATTTTGTCCTTGTTGGTTGGAGCTCACTCACTCATGTGCAATTGCTCTCACCCCTATCCCCACTACAGCTTTCTGGTTGTCATGAAGTGACCAGTGTTTCTGTGCCATGCTCTTCAACCATGATGCTCTGCCTCACTTCATGCCCAAAGCTATGGAGTCAGTTGACCATGGACTGAATCTGAAACCATGAACTCTTCCTGCTTTAAGTTATTCTTGTCAGGTCTTTTGTTCACAACAATGAAAAGCAGACTAACACACATTGTAAGAGATGAACAAATTGAATTCATCATCTATATATGAGTATTATTAATTAAAGTTGAATTTAAATTCTATGTGTCAAAAAAAAGTATTATTAAATCAGAATACTATGATAGTCAATCACATAGAACCTAAAGTCACATAGAATGGTGATAGTACTTGGGGTGGAACAGTGGAAAAGAGATTAGCTAAAGGGATGGAAACTAATAATAGTAAGAAATAGAAAAAGGCTTGATAAAATATTTTTGTTTGTATTTATGGTACAATGTTTTTGTTTGTTTTTATGATAACAGAAGAATATTGGTCTAGAATAAACAATTATGATCAGAAACAATCTAGAAACATTTGCCAAATGACAATTATTCACTTCTTTTTGAATTTTTTCTTTCTTTCTTTCTTCCTTTCTTTTTTCTTTTTGTAAATATTGTCCTTAGAATTGAATAAGACTTATTTAAGTTAATTAATGGAGGAAAGAAGTTGAGGATGTATGAAAGTTAAATTGTCAGACATTGTAGAATACCCAGATAAAAATTGAGGGTGAGGATAAAATAGATTAGATTAGAGGAATTAGATCATCAGATCATTAGTTCAGAAATGAAAGCAGTGGAGAGAGCAGATGACATGAGAACTTGACCATTAGTGATGAAAGATGACAAGGATATGAGACAAAGTGTATTAAATTCACATAAAGTTTATAGATGGAACTTTAAAATCATTGTCTCTTATGATGTAAGTACAGACCTTTCCAATGGTTGTATGAGTAAAGTATTCAGAATTTAACAATAAAAATCATGTTGTTAATCTCTTTTCTTGTTTTAACTTAGTAAAAGAGTTTGAACAATATACACTCGGTGCACATAATCAGGTAGGTTCCATTCTCATCCTATCCTTTTAAAATATTTTTTGGGGGTGATAAGAAGATTAAGAAGTCTCTTGTATTATTGTATTTTATAGACTCATGGTAACTGTTGATAGAAAAGACATACATCGCATGTGTAACACTTGATCCACTACCTGGAATCTGGAGTATCATTTGAATTTATTTGCTAAACATGTCAATATTCTAAGACACACTTCTTCCTATCCCCCAATTTTTAAAACAGTCATGATAAAAACAATTGAGCCTTTCTGAGTGTAGCTGATTTGGAACATATAAAATACCCTTTTAACTAAAAAATTAAACATTTTAGAATTTCTTCTAGAATGTATTTTGCACTAAAAAAAATGACTTCAGTTTTCCAAGTTCATAAGTGAAGTTAATTCTCTCTAGATTTGGGTGAGAGAGATGAAACATTCTTATACAAAATAAGAGATAGTTTCTGAAATTTCATGTCATTCCAGCAAGCATGACTGATTGAAATTTCTTCAAGAACTCAAAGCTATAAATTGTGAATTAAATGAGGACTATATTGAGATAGACAACATCTTCTCTTCTTTCTTCCTGATTTGTCAGTCTTTTTACCAATATCAAGTTATTCCCTACCTCCAAGATCATCATAATATTGAGATATTTTTGGACTAGTGATTTTTTCTTTTATGATCTCTAAAGCATATATTGTGTTGTCCTTTTTATCATTGTATAAATGAAATATGATTCTAAAACATATATGAGGTCTTAGACATAGTATTGGGTAATTAGTTATAGTTGTATTGACAAATAACAATTATAAATGTAAAATCATTCTAGACAAATTTCAATAGGGAAAATGCAAAACAAAACAAAACAAAATGCACATTTTGGTTTTGCTTTGGAGGATGGAATTTGTTTTTCAACTAAAAACTGATATTAGTATTTTAGGAGAAAAGGCATATTACTCAGGATACAGGTTATGCTGTATGAAGAAATAAAAGCAGGTACTTTAAAAAACAGAGAAGTGAGTTTGTCTCTTATGTGAAAATCCAGGTTGATGATTCAGGTATGGTGATTTAATGGCATTGGGCCTGTTGCCATTTTCAACATGTAACTTCTGGGTCATGATCCATGATGTTTTTATTTTCTGCCATTATTAACACACTGTAGCCAGAAGGAAAGAAGGGGAAGAGGACACATCTTTTCCTCTTAAGAAAATAGCCCCAAACTTGAACACAACTTTCCAGTTCATATTAGTCAGAACTTACTGGGAAATATATTTTTTTATCTGGGCACCCATGTGTCCAGTTTAAAAAAAAAAAAAAAAAAA
>NW_026007250.1:0-1142 GCF_001458135.2 Marmota marmota marmota
AGGAATAGTGTTAGGGTTAGGGTTAGATTTAGAGTTAGGTGTAGGGTTAGGGTTAGTATTAGGGTTAGTGTTATGGTTAGGTTTAGAATTAGTGTTATGTATAGCATTAAGGTTATTGTCAGGGTTAGGGTTAGGGCAAGTTGTAGGGTTAGTGTTAGGGTTAGGATTAGTGTTAGGGATAGGGTTAGGGATAGGGTTATTGCTCAGTTTAGGGTTAGGGTTAGGTAAGGTTTAAGGTTAGGGATAGGTTTAGATTTAAGGGTAGGTTTAGTGTTAGGTTTTAGGGTAGTGTTAGTTTTAGGCTTATTGTTATGGCTTGTGTTAGGGTTAGGGTAAGTATTAGGTTTAGGGTTACAGTTAGGATTAGGGTTAGAGTTAGGTTTAGGGTTAATGCTAGTATTAGGGTTAGGGTTAGTGTTAGGGTTAGGTTTAGAGTTGTGGTAAGGGTTAAATTTAGGTATAGTGTAGCAGTTAGGAATAGGTTTAGGGTTAGTGTTAGAGTTAGGGTTAGGGTTAGGATTCATGTTAGGGTTAGGGTTTGTTTAGGGTTAGATTAAATATTAGTGTTAGGGTTAGGGTTATGGTTAGAGTTAGCTAAAGCTTCTGTTAGGGTTATTGTTACTCTTAGGTTTAGTGATCAGTTTAGTGTTAGGGTTATAGTGAGGGTTAGTGCTGGAGTTTTTGTTAGGGTTATGGTTAGTGTTTGGTTTTGGGTTAGGGTTAGCCTTAGTTAAGGGTGAGGGTTAGGTTTATTTATTTTTTTATTGTTGGTTGTTCAAAACCGTACATAGTTCTTGATATATCATATTTCGCACTTTGATTCAAGTGGGTTATGATCTCCCATTTTTACCCCATATGCAAATTGCAGAATCACATCAGTTACACATCCATTGATTTACATATTGATATACTAGTGTCTGTTGTATTATGCTGCTTTCCTATCCTCTACACTTCCCCCTCCCCTCCCCTCCCCTACCCTCTTCTCTCTCTACCCCCTCTACTGTCATTCATTTCTCCCCATTGTGTTATTTTCCCCTTTCCCCTCACTTCCTCTTGTATGAAATTTTGTATAACCCTGAGTGTCTCCTTCCATTTCCATGCAATTTCCCTTCTCTCTCCCTTTCCCTCCCACCTCTCATCCC
>NW_026007250.1:1901-4301 GCF_001458135.2 Marmota marmota marmota
GTAATTCATTGTCAAAGTGATCTTTCATTGTCTGATTTTGCTGTGTAATGTCTTCCTTGAGACTCCAGATCATCTGAAGCATGTATATCCTGAATTCTTTATCTGACATTCCATGTGCTGCAGCTGTTACCTCTTCTAAAGTTGAGTTGACCTGCATTGCTTGTGGTCCTTTCTTTTCTTGTCTTTTCATACTGCTTGCGTTTCTTTCTGCTTGGTGAAACTGTTGTGTTTTTGAAAAAAATTCCCCCCTATATATTTATATTGCTCTTGTATAGTTGAAAAGTCTCTCTTGCAGGGTCGGGCGGCGGTCTGCCTACCTTGCAGGTGCGTGCAGTGGCTCTGCTCTGCCCCTCCTCCAATTGGTGTGACTTGTCTACCAAACCCACGGACCTCTGGGCCTGTTCCGGGTGTGGGCAAAGGCTCTGCTCTGCTCCTACTCCAATTAGGATGACGTGACTACCACCCTGGCCAGCCGCTGGGCCTGTTCCACCGCTCAGTAGCAGGTCTGCCTACCTTCTGGGCGCAGGTGGCGGCTCTGCTCTGCCCCTACTCCAATTGGGGTGACGTGTGTACCACTCCGGCAGGCTGCTGGGCCTGATCTGCCGGTCTATCGCAGGTCTGCCTACCTTGAGGGCGCGGGTGGCTGCTCTGCTCTTCCCCTACTCCAATTGGGGTTACATGATTACCACGACAGCGGGCAGCTGGGCCTGATCTGGGCGTAGGCAAAGGCTCTTCTCTGCCCCTACTCCAATTGGGGTGACGTGTGTACCACGCCGGCAGGCCGCTGGGCCTGATCTGCCGGTCTGTCGCAGGTCTGCCTACCTTGCAGGCGTGGGCGGCGGCTGTGCCCTGCCCCTCCTACCATGCCCATGGACCGCTGGGCCTGTTATGCCGGTCGGTCACAGGTCTTCCTACCATGGGGGCTCGGGTGGCGGCTCTGCTCTGCCCCTCTGGCTTGATGACAAAGTGAGAGAGACTCGGGTGTTTGTGACTCACTTTCTTTACCAGGAGACCAACTGTTTCTGTCACCGCTGGTATTGATGACGTTCTCTCCTCTGCCACTTTCTGATGACATCAGATCTCTGCCATATTGGTATCCCATGTGAATGGCAGCATTTCGTTCCATTTGCTGGGTGACCAAAGCAACAGATGAGTCCTAACCGGCCCTCACAAGCCCCGTCTCAGTCCTGTTGCCACTGCCTATGAAGGCTCGGTTGGTATTTACCTCCACAGTATTCAGCAGGACCTGGACCGAGAAGCAGTTTCTGTGGGTTCTTTATCCCTGGGCCAGAGCAGTTCTGGGAGCCGGAATTCGGCCGCTCCATGCTCAGTGTATATTCTGATAGGAGCAGGCTCCAAGAAGCAGTCCGCGGGTTATTTAGCACTGAGCCTGAGTAATTTGTCTGCGAGCCCAGGCGAATGGCAGCCTGAAATTACCTGTTCTATGGCTGAATGAGCTGCGATCAGTCAAAAACAGGGATGGTGACATCAGCTCTCCAAGATGGTGGCTGCTGGCTTCCTCTGTGGTCTAACTGGTGTGGAGAACCGAATTGGACCATTTCCTTCCCCCGTCTCAAACCCCAGAATTCAGCACTGAGTACGGTGATTGCACAGCTGGCAGAAGCCTGCAGAAACTGCAGTGCTGTATTTTTTTGTTGCTATCTCCTCATTTCCCAGTGCACACCACAGACTCTAGCCGTGGGGCGATTTGCTGAATAAGCAGCGGGACCCTCCGTGTGGACAAATCTCTTGCATTTGAGCCCACGTAGCTGATCCTCATGTGATGGAAATCCTTCCTCTAGGTTTTGGAGCACCCTAATTTTGCTGGAAATTCCTAACAAGATAGCTTTTAGCCGTTCTAACTCATCATTCTCCCGCACAGTGACGCGGGACATGGGGGTAATGCTCTCCCTTCGCTGCCATCTTCAGGATTAGGTTTAGATAAGAGTCAGGGTTATGGTTTGGATTAGGGTTTTTGTTAGGATTAGGGTTAGGGTTAGAGTTAGTGTTAGGATAAGTTTTAGGGTTAGGTTTAGTGTTAGGGTTTAGATTAGGGTTAGGGTTAATGTTAGGGTTAGGGTACTTGTTAAAGTTCATGTTAAATTTACCATTTGTGTTAGCATTAGGATTCGTGTTAGTGTTACATTTAGGGTTAGTGTTAGGTTTAGGTTTAGGGTTAGAGATAGGGTTAGGATTAGTGTTTGGGTTAGGGTTAGTGTTAGGTTTAGGGTTATGGTTATGGTTAGGTTTAGTGTTAATGTTAAGGTTAGGGTTAGGTTTCAGGTTAGTATTAGGGTTAGCGTTAGGGTTTGGGTGAGGCTTAGGTTCAGTAGTAGGGTTAGGGTTAGGGTTAATGTTAGGATTAGTGTTAGGGTTAGTGATTGGGTTAGAAAAAATGTT
>NW_026007250.1:7547-40546 GCF_001458135.2 Marmota marmota marmota
TTAGGTTTAGGTTTAGGGTTAGAGATAGGGTTAGGATTAGTGTTTGGGTTAGGGTTAGTGTTAGGTATAGGGTTATGGTTATGGTTAGGTTTAGTGTTAATGTTAAGGTTAGGGTTAGGTTTCAGGTTAGTATTAGGGTTAGCGTTAGGGTTTGGGTGAGGCTTAGGTTCAGTAGTAGGGTTAGGGTTAGGGTTAATGTTAGGATTAGTGTTAGGGTTAGTGATTGGGTTAGAAAAAATGTTGGTGTTAATGAACTGTCAACATTCGTGACAGGTTAGGGTTAGGGTTATGGTTTGGGTTGTGGTTTGTGTTAGGGTTAGAGTTAGGGTTAGATTTAAGGTTAGGGTTAGGGTTAGAGCTTTGTTAGGGTTAGAGTTAGAGTAAGGGTTACTGTTAGGTTTAGGGTACAGTTTTAGGGTTAGTGTTATGGTTTTTGTTAGGGTTTGGGTTAAGTTTAGTCTTAGGGTTAGTGTTAATTTTAGGGTTAGGGATAGGGTTAAGATTCGTGTTAGTGTTAGGGTTAAGGTAAATATTAGGGTTAGGGTTAGGGTTACATTTAGATTTAAGATTAGGGTTAGTGTTAGGGTTCGGTTAGGTAAAGGTTAGTGTTTGGGTTAGGGTTAGTGGTTAGGTTTAGGTAAAGGTGAGGGTCAGGGTTAGATTATGGTCAGGGTTATGGTTTGGGTTAGGGTTTGTGTAGGGTTAGAGTTAGTTTTAGTGTTAGTGTTAGGGTTAGGTTTAGAATTAGGTTTAGTCTTAGCTTAGCATTAGTTTTTGGATGAGGGTTGGGCTTAGTGGAATGGTTAGTGTTAGGGTTTGTGTTAGTGTTAGGATTAGGTTTAGTGTTAAGTCTATTGTTAGGGTGAGGATTAGGGTTAGGTTTAGGTAAGGCTTAGCATTATGGTTACGTTAGTTTTAGGGTTGTGGTTTGGGTTAGGGTTTATGTTTGGCTTAGGGTTATTGTTAGGGTTATGTTTAAGGTTATGTTTAGGATTAGGGTTAGTGTTAGTATTAGGGTTAGATTTAGTGTTAGGGTTAGTGTTATGGTGAGGGTTCGTGTTAAGAATATGCTTAAATTTGGGATTAGGGTTCATGCTAGGGTTTGTTTTAGGGTTAGTGATAGTTTTTGGTTTATTTAGGTTTAGGGCTAGTGTTATAATTAGGATTAAAGATAGGGTTAGGTTTAGTGTTTTGGTTAGTGTCAGAGTTAGGTTTAAGGTTAGTGTTTGGGTTAGGATAAGGTTTAGGTTTTGTGATAGGGTTATTGTTACTGTTAGGGTTAGTGTTATGGATAGGGTTAGTTTAGGGTTAGGGTTAGGGTTAGGGTTAAGTTTAATGTTAGGTTAGGGTTAGGGTTACAGTTAGATTAAAGATAGGGTTCTGGTTAGGGTTAGGTTTTGTGTTACTGTTAGGGTTAAGGTTAGGTTTAGTGTTAGGGTTAGGGT
This sequence comes from Marmota marmota marmota, assembly GCF_001458135.2. NCBI lineage: Eukaryota > Metazoa > Chordata > Mammalia > Rodentia > Sciuridae > Marmota > Marmota marmota. The sequence continues at coordinate 8,993 of NW_026007250.1, forward strand.
TAAAGTTATTGCTAGAATTACAGTTAGGGATAGGTTAAGGTTTAGGGTTATGTTTAGGGTTATGGTTATAATTAATGTTAGTGTAAAATTATGGTTAGTGTTAGGGCTAGGATTAGGGTTACGGTTAGTGTTTGGGTTAGGGTTAGGGTTTGTGTTAGGGTTACTGTTAGGGTTATGTTTAGGTTTAGGGTTATGGTTAGGAATAGGGTTAGGGTTACGTTAAGTTTAGGGTAGGTGAGGTTTAGGGTTAGGTTAAAGTTAGTATTAGGGTTAGGGTTAGGGTAAGTTTTAGGGTTAGGGTTAGGATTAGCTTATTTTTAGTTTAGGGTTCCTGTTAGGTTTAGGGATAGGGTAAGTGTTTGGGTTCCTGTTAAGTTTAGGGTTTTGTTGGGGTTACGGTTAGTTTTAGAGTTAAGGTTAAGTCAAATGTAACTGTTAGTGTTTGGGTTAGGGATATAGTTACATTCAGAGTTAGTGTTAGTGTTAGGGTTAGGGTTAGTATTAGGTTTAGGGTTAGGGTTAGTTGAGGGTTAGGGTTATTGTTAGGGTTAGGATTAAGGTTAGGGTTAGAGTTAGGTTTAGGGTTTCTATTAGGTTTAGGGTTAATGTTAGTTTTAGCATTAGTTTTAGGTTTGGGGTTAGGGTTTATGTGAGGGTTAGGCTTAGTGGTATGTTTGGGTTTAGGGTTCGTGTTAGGGTTGGGTTTAGGGTTAGTGTTAAAGTTAGGATTAGGGTTAGTGTTAGGTAAGCATTAGAGTTAGGGTTAGTAGGGTTTGTGTTATGGTGTGGGTTAGGGTTTGTGTTAGGATTAGGGTTAGGGATAGGTTTAGAGTTAGTATTACAGTTAGCGTTAGGCTTAGTGTTAGGGTTAGGGTTAGGTTTTGTGTTAGGGTTACAGTCAAGTTTATGTTATGTGTTAGTGTTACGGTTAGTGTTAAGGTTCATGTTAGTGTTAGGTATAGGTTTATGTTAGGGTTAAGGTTAGGGTTGGGTTAGGTTTACGGTTAGGGCTAAGGTTCCTTTTAGGGTTAGGAATAGGGTTGGTTAGTGTTAGGGTAAGGGTTAGGGTTAGGGTAAGAGTGGGGGTTAGGTTTAGGGTTACAGTTAGAGTTATTGTAGGGTTAGTGTTAGGGTGTGTGTTAGGTTAAGGTTAGGGTTAGGGATAGGTTTAGGGTAGTTTTAGGGTTGGTTTAGGGTTAGAGTTTCTGTTAGAGTTAGGGTTAGGGTTAAGTAAAAGTGAGGGTTAGGGTTAGGTTTAGAATTAAACTTTAGTGTTAGTGTTAGGGTTTAGCTTGGGGTTAGGCTTAGTGGAATGGTTAGGGTTACGGTTCATGTTAGATTAGGGTTAGGGTTAGTGTCAGGTTATTGTTAGTTTAAGCATTAGGTTAGGATTAGGTAACAGTTAGCTTTAGGGTTAGGTTTAGGATTACCGTTAGGTTTAATGTTATTGTTATTGTTAGTGTCTAGGTTAGTGTTAGGGTTAGGGTTAGTGTCTGGGTTAGTGTTAGGGTTAGGATTAGGTTTAGGTTTAGTGTTAGATTTAGGTTTAGGGTTAGAATTAGTGATATAGTTAAAGTTAGGGTTATGGGTTAGGTTTGGTGTTTTAGTTAGTTTTAGTGTTAGGTTTAGCGTTAGGTTTGGTGTTAGTGTTAAGGTTAGGGTTTGGGTTAGGGTTAGGATTAGTGGTAGGGCTAGGGTTAGGGTTAGGTTTTGTGTTAGGATTAGGTTTAGGTGTAGGGTTAGTGTTAGTTTAGTGATATGGTTAGTGTTAGTTTTAGCATTAGGATTAGTGTTAGGGAAAGGTGTTAAGGCTAGTAATAGGTTTAGGATTAGGGTTAGTTTTAGAGTTAGGGTTAGGGTTAGGGTTAGGGTAATGTTAGGTTTAGGGTTAGGGTTAGTCTTAGGGTTAGGGTTTGGGTTAGGTTTTGTGTTAGGGTAAGGGTTAGGGTTAGAGTTATGGTTAGGGTTAGTGTTAGAATTATTGTTAGTGTTAGGGTTATGTTTTGTGTTAGGTTTACTGATAAGGTTATGGTTTGGTTTACAGTTACAATTAGAGTTAGGGTTCGGATTAGCGTTAGAGTTAGGTTTAGGTTAGGGTTAAGGTTAGGGTTAGCGTTAGGTTTAGGGTTAAGTTAGGGTTAGGGTTCGTGTTATGGTTAGGATTACAGTTAGTGTAAGGTTCAGGTTTATGGTTAATTTTAGGTTTACTTTTAGATTTAGTTTTAGGATTAGAGTTAGGGTCAGTGTTAGGTTTAGGGTAAGGCTTAGAGTGAGGGTTAGGGTTAGTGTTTGGTTAGTGTTAGGGTTATTGTTAGGTTTAGGGTTAGGGCTAGGGTAGCATGAGAGTTAGTTTTAAATTTAGGTTTAGGGTAAGGGTTATTTTAGTTTAGGGTTAGGGTTAGGGTTAGGACTCATGTTAAGGTTAGGGTTAGGGTTAGGGTTAGGTTATGTGTTAGTGTTAGGTTTAGGGTTAGGGTTACAGTTAGTGTTAAGCTTAGGTTAGGGTTAGGGATAGTGTTAGGGTTAGTGACAAGCTTAGTGTTAGGGTTAGAGTGAGGGTTAGTGTTAGGGTTTCCATTAGGTTTAGGGTTAGTGTTTGGATTAGGATTATGGTTAGGGTTAGGTTTAGGTAAGTGTGAGGATTAGGTTTATATAAGGGTCTGGGTTATGGTTTGGATTAGGGTTTTTCTTAGGGTTAGGGTTAAGGTTAGGGTTAAAGTTAGATTTAGTATTGGAATTAAGTTTATTTAGGTTTAGTGTTAGTGTTAGGATTAAGTTTAGGATTAGTGTTAGTGTTAGGGTTAGGGTTAGTGTTAGGGTTAATGTTCATGTTAGTGTTCTTGTTAGGGTTAGTGTTATGGTTAGGGTTAGGTTTCGTGTTAGGTTTAGGTTTTGGGTTACTGTTAGCGTTAAGATTAGGGTTAGGTTTAGGTTAGGCTTAGGGTTAGGATTTGGGTCAGGGTTGAGCCTAGTGGAATGGTTAGGTTTAGGGTGCATGTTAATGTTAGGATTAGAGTTAGTGTCAGGGCTATTGTTAGGGTTAGGATTAGGGTTAAGTTTAGGTAAGGGTTAGCATTATGTTTAGGCTAGGGTTAGGTTATGGTTTGGGTTAGGGTTTGTGTTTGGGTTAGGGTTAGGGTTAGGGTTAGGGTCAGGATTAGATTGAAGGTTAGACTTAGAGTTAGTGTTAGGGTTAGCATTAGGTTTAGGGTTAGGGTTAGGTTTAGTGTTAGGGTTAGGATTATGCTAAGGGTTAGTGTTAGGGTTAGGGTTAGGGTTCGTGTTAGAATTATGGTTAGATTTAGAATTACGGTTCATGTTAGGGTTTGGTTTAGAGTTATTGATAGTTTAGGTTTAGGATTTTGGTTAGTGCTAGCGATAGAGTTACGGTTAGTGTTAGAATTCGTGTTAGGGTTAGGGTTAGGGTTAGGGTTCATGCTAGGTTTACGGTAAGGGTTAGGTTTAGGGTAAGTGAAAGCATTAGGGTTAGGGTTAGTGTTACAGTTAGAGTTAGTGTTAGTGTTAGGTACAGGGTTAGTTTTAGGTTTAGTGATAACGTTAGGGTTAGGGTTAGTGTTAAGGTTAGGGATAGTTTTAGGGTTAGTGTTAGGTTGTGTGTTACAGTGAAGTTTCGGGTTAGAGTAAGGGTTACGTGTATTGTTAGGATTCAGGTTAAGGTTAGGTTTAGGGTTAGGGTTAGGTTTGGGTTAGAGTAAGGGTTAGGGTTAGGGTTAGTGTTAAGTTTAAGGTTAGGGTTAGGTTTAGGTTTAGGCTTACGGTTAGGGTTACAGTTTAGGTCAGGGTTGGGCATAGTGAAATTGTTAGGTTTAGGGATCGTGTTAGTGTTAGGATTAGGGTTAGTGTTAGGGCTATTTTTAAGGTTAGGATTAGGGTGAGGTTTAGGTAAGGGTTAGCATTATGGTTAGGTTAGGGTTAGAGTTATGGTTTGGGTTAGGGTTTGTGTCTGGGTTAGGGTTAGGGTTATGATTAGGGTTAGGTTTAGGTTTAGTGTTAGGGTTAGGATTAGGTTTAGGGTTAGTTTAGTGTTAGTGTTAGGGTTAGGGTTAAGTTTAGGGTTCATGTTAGGGTTATGGTTAGCTTTAGAATTAGGGTTCATATTCGGGTTAGGTTTATTGTTAGTGATAGTTTTAGGTTTAGTTTTAGGGTTAGGGTTAGTGTTAGAAATAGGGTTAAGGTTATTGTTAGGGTTCGTGTTAGGGTAAGAGTGAGGGTTAGGTTTTGTTTAGGATTACGGTTAGGGTTAGGGTTAGAGTAAGTGTTATGGTTACAGTTAGGGTTATAGATACAGTTAGTTTTAGTGTTAGGGTTAGGTTTAGGGGTAGTTTTAGGTTTAGGGATAAGGTTAGGGTTAGGACTAGTGTTAGGGATCATGTTAGGGTTTGTGTTAGAGTGAGGATTCGGGTTAGAGTTAGGGTTGTGTGTATGGTTAGGATTCAAGTTAGGGTTAGGTTTAGGGTTAGGATTAGGTTTGGGTTAGGGTAAGGGTTAGGGTTAGGGTTAGGGTTAGGGTTAGGGTTAGGGTTAGTGTTAGGGTTAGCATTGTAGTTTATAGTTAATGTTCAGGTTAGCAATAGGGTTAGTTTAGGGTTAGTGTTAAGTTTAGGTTATGGTTAGTGTTATTTATAAAGTTAGGGTTATGGTTAGGTTTAGTTTTAGTGTTAGGGTTAGTTGTATAATTAGGGTTATGGTTAGGGTTTGTGATAGGGTTAGTGTTAAGGTTAGGGTTAGTATTAGGCTTAGGTTTAGTGTTTGTGTTAGTGTTATGGTTAGGGTTAGGTTTAGGTTTAGGTTNTTGGCTTATGGTCTGTTTTAGGGTTAGGGTTAGGATTATCTTGAGGGTTTAGTATGAGAATTCGGGTTAGTGTTAGAGTTAGTGTTATTGTTAAGGTTAGGATAAGATTTAGGGTTATTATTAGGGTTAGGATTAGAGTTTGGGTGAGGCTTAGGCTTAGTTGTATAGTTAGTGTTAGGTTTTGTGTTATGGTTAGGGTTAGCATTAGTGTTCAATTTATTGTTCGGTTTAGAATTAGGGTTAGTGCTAGGTAAGGTTTAGTGTTAGGGTTTGGTTAGGATTAAGATTAAGGATTGGAATATGCTTTTTTTAGTATTTGGGATTAGGGTTAGATTTTAGGTTAGGGTCAGTGTTATGGTTAGGGTTAGTGTTGGGGTTAGGGTTAGAGTTAGGGTTATTTTTAGGTTTAAGGTATAGGTTTGGGGTTTGTGTTATGGTTAGTGTTAGTATTAGGGTTAGGGTTTCTGTTAAGTTTATTGTGGTGTTTAGGGTTAGGGTTAGGTTTAAGATTCGTGTTAGGGTTAGTTTTTGGGTTAGGGTATGTGTTATGTTTATGGTTATGATTATGGTTACAGTTAGAGTTAGTGTTAGGGTTAGGATTAGGTTTAGGTTTAGTTTTAAGGTTAGGGTTAGTGTTAGGGTTAGTGTTAATTTTCAGTTATGGTTAAGGTTAGTATTTGTGTTAGAGTTAGTGTTTAGGATTAGGTAAGGATGTGGGTAAGGGTTAGATTAGTGTCAGGGTTAGGTTTGTGTTAGGGTTTGTGTTAGAGTAGAGTTAGAGTTAGTTTTAGTGTTAGTGTAAGTGTTAGTGTTAGAGTTAGTGTTAGTGTTAAGGTTAGGGTTAGGTTTAAGGTTAGTCTTAGGGTTAGTGTTAGAGTTTGGGTGAGGGTTGGGCTTAGTGGAATGGTTGGGTTTAGGGTTCATGTTAGTGTTAGGATTAGGTTTAGTGTTAGGGCTATTGTTAGAGTTAGTATTATGGTTAGGTTTATGTAAGGGTTAGCATTATGTTTAGGTTAGGGTTAGGGTTATGGTTTGGATTAGAGTTTGTTTTAGAGTTAGGGTAGGGTTAGTTTTAGGTTTAAGATTAGGATTAGGGTTAAGGTTAGTGTTAGTGTTAGGGTTACTTTTAGTGGTAGGATTAGGATTAGGTTTAGGGTAAGTGTTCGGTTTAGGGCTAGGGTTATGGTTCAGGTTAGAGTTATGGTTCAGTTTAGAATTAGAGTTCATGTTAGGGTTTGGTATTAGGGTTAGTGATAGTTTTAGGTTTAGTTTTAGGTTTAGGGTTAATGTTATGGTTAGGGTTAATTTTTAGATTAGAATTAGTGTTTTGCTTAGGTTTAGAGTTCGGTTTAGGGTTAGTTTTAGGTTTAGGGTTTGTGTTAGGGTGAGGGTGAGGTTTAGGGTTAATATTAGTGCTTGGGGTAGTGCTAAGTTTAGGTTTAGGGTTATGTTTAGGATTAGTGTTAGGTTTATGTTTAGGGTTAGGGTTAGTGTTAGGGTTAAAGTTACTGTTAGGGTTAGTGTTAGTGTTAGGTTTAAGGTTAGTGGTAGAGTTTGTGTTATTGTCAGGAGTACAGTTAGGGTTAGTGTTATGGTTTGGGTTAGTGTAACAGGTAGTGTTTGAGTTAGTGTTAGGTTTAGGGTTGGGGTTAGGGTTAGGGTTAAAGAAGGGGTTAGGTTTAGAATTTTTGTTAGGGTTAGGGTTAAATTGAGTGTTAGGTTTAGTGTTAGGTTTAGGGTTAAGGTTAGGTTTATGGATAGTGTTAATGTTAGGGATAGGTTTAGGGTTAGGGATAGTGTTAGGGAAAGGATTAGGGTTAGGTTTAGTTGTTACAATTAGGGTTAGGGTTAGGTTTAAAGTTTGTGAAAGTGTTCAGTTTAGGGTTAGGGTTAGTGTTATGGTTAGTGTTATGGTTAGGGTTACACTTAGATTTAGTTTAGGGTTAGGATTAGGTTTAGTATTAGGGTTAGGGTTAGGGTTAAGTTAGGGTGACAGTTAGTGTTAGTATTAGGGTTAGGGTTAGGGTTAGGGTTAGATTTACGGTTGTAGTTAGGGTTAGGGTTCGAGTTAAAGATAGGGTTCGGGTTAGGGTTAATATTAGGGATAAAATTAGGTTTAGGGTTTGTGTAAGGGTTAGGGTAAGTGTTAGGTTTAGGGTTACGGTTATGGTTGGTTTTAGGGTTAGCATTAAGGTAATGGTTAAGGTTAGAGATAGGCTTAGTGTTAGGGTTAGGGTTAGAATTTGGGTTAGAATTTTGGTGAGTGCTATGGTAAAGTTAAGGTTTTGTATTAGGGTTAGGTTTAGGTTCAGAGATAGGGTTAGAATTTGGGTTACTGTTAGGGTTAGGGTTAGAGCTAGTGTTAAGTTTAGGGATAGGTTTAGGGTTAGTTTTAGGTGTAGAATTACGTTCAGGGTTAGTGTTAGATTTAGATTTATTGTTAGGGTTAGTGTTAAGGTTACTGTTATTGTTAGGATAAGTGTTAGGGTTAGGGTTATGGTTAAAGTTAGGTGTAGGGTTAGGGTTAAAGTTAGGGTTAGTGTTATGTTTAGAGTTAGGGTTAGGTTTAGATTTAGTGTTAGGGTTAGTATTAGTATTAGGGTTAGGTTTAGGGTAACTTCTAGGGTTACTGTTAGGGTTAAGGTTTGTGTTAGGTTTAGGGTTAGGATTAGGGTAAGTGCTCAGGTTAGTGTTAGATTTAGTGTAAGATATAGGGTTAAGGTTAAACTTAGGTTTAATGTTAGGTTTAGTCTTAGGGTTAGAATTAGGATGAGTGTTAGGTTTAGGTTTAGAGTTGGGTTTAGGGTTAGGTTTAGTTTCAGTGTTTGGGATAGGGTGAGTGTTATGGTTATGGAGAGTATAAGGGTGAGGGATAGGTTTAGAGTTAGTATTAGACTTATGTTTAGGGTTAGTGTTACGGTTAGGGTTAGGGTTAGGTTTAGGGTTAGGGTTAGAGTTATGGTTAGGGTTAGGTTTAGGGTTAGTATTAGGGTTAGTTTTAGGGAAAGGGTTAGTGTTAGGATAAGTGTTATTGTTAGGGTTAGTGTTAAGTTTAAGATTAGGATTTGAGTTAGGGTTAGTGTTACTGTTATATTAGTTTATGGTTAGGGTTAGTTTTAGTGTTCGGGTTAGGGTTAGGGTTAGGAATAAAGTTAGGGTTAGTGATCAGTTTAGTGTTATGTTTAGGGTTAGTGTTGATAGGGTTAGGATTATGGTTAAGTTTAGTGTCCGGATATTTTTTAGGATTAGAGTTAGGGTTAATGTTAATGATAGGGAGAGGGTTAAGGTTATTTTAAGGGTTAGTGTTAGGTCTAGGGTTAGTGTTAGTATTAGTGTTAAGGTTTTTGTTTGGGTGAGGCTTACAATTCGGTTTAGGGTTATGGTTACAGTTTGGATTTGGGCTAGGGTTAGGTTTATGGTTAGTTTTAATGTAGGGTTAGGGTTAAGGTTTGTGTTAGGATTAGGTTTAGAGTTAATTTTATTGTTAGGGTTATTATTAGATATAGGTTAAGGTTAGTTTTTGGGTTAGTGTTAGTGTTAGGGTTAGATTAAATTTTAGATTAGGGTTAGATTTAGTGTTAGTGTTAGGGTTAGGGTAAGTGTTAATGTTATGGTTAGGTTTAGAATTAAGTTTATGTTTGTTGTTAGGGTTAGGGTTAGTGTTAGTGTTAGGTTTAGGGGTATGATTAGGGTTAGAATTAGTGATAGTGTTAGGATTGGTGTTAGGGTTACTTTTAGGGTTAGGGTTAGGGTTAGGGTTAGGGTTAGTGTTAGGTTTAGGTTTATGATTAGTGTTAGAATTAGTGGTATGGTTAGGATTGGGGTTAGGTTTACTTTTAGGATTAGGGTTAGGGTTAGGATTAATGTTAGTGAAAATGTTAGCATTAAGGTTAGGTTTAGTGTTATTGTTAGGTTTAGGGTTAGGCTTAGAGTAAGGGTTATGATTCGTTTTAAGATTAGTGTTAGGGTTAGGGTAAGGGTAAGCATTATTGTTAGGGTTACAGTAAAGTTTAAGATTAGAGTTAGATTTTGTTTTAGAGTTACAGTTAGGGTTAGTGTTAGGGTTAGGATTTATGTATGGGTTATGGTTAGTGTTAGGTGTAGTGTTAGTATTAGAGTTAGTGTTAGTAATAGGGTGAGGTTTAAAGTTAGTATTAGGATTAGGGTTAGGGTTAGGTTTAGGGTTAGTGTTAGGGTTAGGGTTAGTTTTAGGTTTAGGGTTAGGTTTAGTGTTAGTGTTAGGGTTAATGTTAGGGTTAGGGTTAGGGTTATTGTCAGGGTTAAGATTTGGTTTAGGATTTATGTAAGAGTTAGGGTTAGGGTTATGGTTTGGGTTTGGTTTAGGGTTAGGGTTGGTGTTTGGGTATGTATTAAGGTAATGACTAGGGTGAGTGTTAGGGTTAGTGTTATGGTTAGAGGTAGAATTTGGGATAGGTTTAGGGGTAGTGGTAGGGTTAGGTTTAGGTTTTTGTTTGATTATGTTTAGTTTTAGGGTTAGGGTTAGTGTTAGGATTACTGTTAGGGATGAAATTAGGCCTAGTGTCAATTTTAGGTATAAGTTTTGGGTTAAGGTTAGTGTTACAGTTATGGTTAGTGTAGGTTTAGGGTTAATGGTAGGGTTAGTGTTAGGGTTTGTGTTAGTGTTAGGGTAAGGGTTAGGGTTAGGGTTAGGGTTCTGGTTAGGCTTAGGTTTAGTTTTAGACTTAGGGTTAGGGTTTTAGGGTTTGGGTTAGTGTTACAGTTATGGGTAGGGTTAGTGTTTAATTTATGTTTATGTTTATGGTTAATGTTAGTGTTAGGGTTATGGTTAGGGTTAGGATTAGCGTTAGTGTTAGGTTTAGGGTTAGGTTTAGGCTTAGGGTTAGTGATAGAGTTAGGATTAATATTAGAATTAGTGTTAGGGTTAGGATTAAGGTTAGGATTAAGGTTATTGTAGGGTTAGAGTTATGGTTTTGGTTAAAGTTTTTGTTAGGGTTAGGGTTAGGGTTAGGGTTCGTGTTCATATTAGGGTTAGTGTTACAGTTATGTTTAGGTTTAGGTTTAGTGTTAGGGTTAGGGTTAGGTTAAGGTTAGTTTTAGGTTTAATTTTAGGGTTAGAATTAGTGTTAGGTAAGGTATAGGGTTCGATGTAGTGACAGGTATTGTGTTAGGGTTAGGATTAATGTTAGTGTTAGGGTTATTGTTATGTTTAGGGTTAGAGTTAATGTAGGTTTAGGGTTAGAGTTATGTTAGAGATAAGGTTAGGGTTAGGGTTAGTGTTTGTGGTAGGGATTGGGTTTGTGTTAATGTTAGGGTTAGGTTTAGTGTTATGGTTAGGGTTAGGGTTTATTGTAGGTTTAGGTTTAGAGTTGGATTAGTATAAAGATTAAGATTAGCATGACGTTTTAGGTTAGGGTTAGGTTTATTATGAAGTTTAGGGTTAGGGTTATATTAGCTTTGGGTTATCGTTAGGGTTAGTGTTAGGGTTAGCATTGTAGTTTAGAGTTAATGTTCAGGTTAGCAATAGGGTTAGTTTAGGGTTAGTGTTAAGTTTAGGTTATGGTTAGTGTTATTTATAAAGTTAGGGTTATGGTTAGGTTTAGTTTTAGTGTTAGGGTTAGTGGTATAATTAGGGTTATGGTTAGGGTTAGTGATAGGGTTAGTGTTAAGGTTAGGGTTAGTATTAGTCTTAGGTTTAGTGTTTATGTTAGTGTTATGGTTAGGGTTAGGTTTAGGTTTACTTTTATGGTTATGCTTATCGTTAGGGTTAGTTTTAGGTTTTGGTTAATGATAGGGTTAATGTTAGGGTTGTATTATGGTTAGAGTTAGTGTTAGGGTTAGCATTAGTGTTAGGTTTATAGCTTGTGTTAGGGTTAACATTAGGGTTAGGTTTAGGGTTAGTGTTAGGTTTAGGGTAAGGGTTAGGGTTTGGTTTAGGGTTAGGGTTTGGTTTAGGTTAGGGTTATGGTTAGGATTAAGATTAGGAATAGGTTTAGATTTAGGATTAAATTTAGTGTTAATTTTTGCATTAGAATTAGTGTTATGGTTAGCTTTAGGGTTAGGGTTAGGTTAGTGTTAGGGTTTGGGTTAGAGTTAGGGTTAGTGTTAGGTTTAGGGTTAGGGTTTGTGTTAAGGTTATATGTAAAATAAGTGTTAAGTTAGGTTTACTGGTAGGATTAAAGTTAGTGTCAGGTTAGTGTTATTGTTAATATTTGTATTAGAGTTAGTGTTAGGTTTAGTGTCAGGATTTTGTTAAGGGTTAGTTTTAGGGTTAGTGTCATGGTTAGAATTAGGTTGAGAGTTAGAGTTAGTGTTAGTGTTAGGGTTAGGTATAAATTTAGGATTTTTTTAGGGTTAGGGTTAGGGTTAGGGTTAGTTATTGGGTTCGTGTTAGGGTTAGATTTAGCATGAGTGTTAGGTTTAGGTTTAGTGTTAGTGTTTGGGTTAGGGTTAGTGTTAGTGTTAAGTATAGTGTTAGGGTTAGGAATAGGTTTACAGTTAGTGTTATGGTAAGGTTAGGGTTAGTTTTATGTTATAGATAGGTTTAGGGTAGTGTTAGTGTTAGGGTTAGTGTTAATCTAAGTATTAGGTTTAGGGTTAGTGTTGGGGTTAGGGTTAGGGTTAGTTTTAGAGTTAGGGTTTGAGTTAGAATAGGTTTAGTGTTAGGTTTAGTGTTAGGTTTAGGTTTAGGGTTTGTGGTAGGTTTAGGGTTAAGGTTAGTATTTGTGTTAGGGTTAGGGTTAGGGTTAGTTTTAGGTATACAAATAGGATTATGGTTAGATTTAGGGTTAGAGTTAGGATTAGGTTTAATGTTCAGGTTACAATTAGGTTTAGATTTAGGGTTAGGGTTATGGTTAGGGTTTGGTTTAGTGTTAGGTTTAAGGTTATGTTTAGGGTTAGAATTAGTGATAGGGTTAGGGTTGGGGTTTGGTTTAGTGTTAGGGTTATAGTTAGGGTTAGTGTTAGAGCTAGTGTAAGGGTTAGGGTTAGGTTTAATGTTAGGTTTATGGTTAGGGTTCATGTTAGTGTTAGGGTTAGGGTTATTATTAGTTTTATGGTTAGGGTTAGGTCTAGTGTTGGGGTTAGGGTTAACGTTAGGTCTAGTGTTAGGTTTAGGGTTAGTATTAGGGTTAGGTTTATGGTTAGGTTTAGTGTTATTTTTAGGTTTAGGATTAGGTTTAGGTTTACAGTTAAAATTATGGTTAGGGTTAGGGTTAACGTTAATATTTGGGTCAGGGTTAGGGTTAGGGTTAGTGTCTGTGTTAGTGTTTTGTTTAGTGTTAATATTAGGTTTAGGGTTAGTGTTAGGGTTAGTGTTATGTTAGGGTTTGTTTCAGGGTTGTGGTTAGGTTTAGGTTTGGGATTACAGTTAGGATTAGCTTTAGGGCTGGTGTTAGTGTTAAGGTTGTTTTTAGGGTTAGCATTAGTGTTAGGTTTAGGTTTAGAGTTAGTATCAGCATTAGGGTTAGGATTAATGATAGTTTTAGTGTTAGGGATAGGGTTAGCTTTAGTGTTATGGTTAGGTTTATGGTTAGGTTTAGGTTTAGTGTTAGGGTTAGTGTTAGGTTTAGGGGAAGACTTAGGGTTTGTGTTATTTTTAGAGTTAGAGTTAGTGTTAGGGTTACAATTAGGTTTAGGGTTAGGCTTAGATTTAGTGTTAATATTAGGGTTAGTGTTAGGTTTTGTGTTAGGGTTAGGGTTAGGGTTTGTGATAGGGTTAAGTTTTGGGTTAGGTTTTGTGTAAGGGTTAGGGTCAAAGTTATTGTTAGGTATATGAATAGGATTAGGTTTGGATTTAGGGTTAGGGTTATGTTTAGGTGTAGTGTTAGGGTTATGGTTAGGTTTAGAGTTAAGTTTAGTGTTATGGTTAGGGTTAGGTTAAGTGTTATGTTTAGGGTTAGAATTATTGATAGGTTAAGGTTTGGGTTAGGTTAAGTGTTATGTTTAGGGTTATAATTATTGATAGGTTAAGGTTTGGGTTAGGTTTAGTGTTAGGGTTAGGGCTAGGGTCAGTGTTAGGGTTAAGGTTGGGGTTAGTGTTAGGTTTAGGGTAGGGTTCGTGTTAGTGTTAGTGTTAGGTTTAGGGTTAGTATTAGGGTTAGTGTTGGGGTTAGGTTTATGGTTGGGGTTAGGTTTAGGGTTTGTTTTAGGATAAGGTTTAGGGTTAGGGTTAGTGTTATGGTTAGGTTTATGGTTGGGATTAGTGTTAATTTTAGGGAAAGGGTTAGTGTTAGGGTTAGGGTTAGGATTAGGTTCAGTGTTAGGGTTAAGTTTAGGGGTAGGGTTAGGTTTTGTGTTAGTGTTAGGGTTAGATTAGGGTTAGGTTTACAGTTAAAATTATGGTTAGGGTTAGAGTTAACATTAGTGTTTTGGTAAGGTTTAGGGTTAGTGTTTGTGTTAGGGTTTGGGTTAGTGTTAATATTAGGTTTAGTTTTAGGTTTAGGGTTAGGGTTAGTTTTATGGTTATTTTTAGGGTTTGTGTCAGGGTTGTGGTTAGTTTTAAGTTTGGGATTACAATTAGGATTAACTTTAGGGTTGGGATAACTTAAGGTTAGTGTTAGATTTAGCATTAGGGTTAGGTTTAGGGTTAATGTTAGGATTAGCATTAGGTTTAGGGTTAGGGTTAGTTTTAGTATTAGAGATAGGGTTACGTTCAGTGTTATGGTTAGGTTTATGGTTAGGGTTAGTTTTAATGTTAGGGTTAGTGTTAGGGTTAGTGTTAGGTTTAGCGTTAGTTTTAAGGTTAGGGCTAGAGTAGGTTTAGTGTTAGTTTTAGGGTTAGTGTTTGTGTTAGGATTATGTTAAGGGGAAGACTTAGGGTTTGTGTTATTTTTAGGGTTACAATTAGAATTAGGGTTAGGATTAGGTTTAGTGTTAGTATTAGGGTTAGGTTAAGGTTTTGTGTTAGTATTAAGCTTAGGTTTAGTGTTAGGTTTGGTTTACTGGTAGGATTATTGTTAGGGTTAAGGTTAGTGTTAGTGTTAGGATTAGGTTTAGGGGAAGACTTAGGGTTTGTGTTATTTTTAGGGTTAGAGTTAGTGTTAGGGTTACAATTAGAATTAGGGTTAGGCTTAGGTTTAGTGTTAGTATTAGGGTTAGGTTAAGGTTTTGTGTTACGATTATGCTTAGGTTTAGTGTTAGGTTTGGTTTACAGGTAGGATTACTGTTAGGGTTATGGTTACCGTTAGAGTTAGGGTTTGTTTTAGGTTAGTGTTAGGTTTCATGTTAGGGTTAGTGTTACATTTGTGTTAAGGTTTGTGTTAGGGATAGGGTTTGTGTTAGGGTTAGGTTTAGGTTTAGTGTTAGGTTTAGGATTTGGTTTAGGGTTAGGGTTAGTGATATGCTTGGGGTTAGGGTCAAAGATAGGGTAGTTTTAGGGTTAGCATTATGGTTAGGATTAGGCTTAGTTTTAGGGTTAGGTTTAGGGTTAGTTTTAGGGTTATTGTTATGCTTAGGGTTATTGTTAGTGTTAAGCTTATTATTAGGGTTAGGTTTGGTGTAAGCATTAGTGTTGTTGTTTGGGTTAGGTGTTAGGTTTAGTGTTTGGGTTAGGGTAAGTTTTAGTGTTAGGGTAAGCTTTAGGGTTAGCTTTAGTTTAAGGTTTAAGGTTAGGATTAAGCTTAGTGTTAAGGTTAGGATTTGGGTTAATGTTAGGGTTAGTGTTAGTGATAGGGTTAGAGTTAGGATTTCTGTTGGGTTTTGGTCAGTGTTAGGGTTAGTGTTACAGTTAGAATTAGGATTAGGGTTAGGCTTAAGTTTAGTGTTAGGGTTAGTGTTAGGGTTAGGGTTAGGATTAGGGTTAGGGTTAGGATTAGGTTTAGTGTTAGTTTTAGTTTTAGGTCTTGTGTTAGGGTTAGTGTTAGGGTTAGTGTTACTGTTAGGGTTAGGGTCACAGTATATTTAGGGTTAGTGGTAGAATTAGTGTTAGCATTTGCGAGAGGGTTTCTGTTAGGTTTAGAGTTAGGGTTAGGGTTAGGATTAGGGTTAATGTTAGGGTTAGTGGTTGTGTTAGGGTTAGGTTTAGGGGTAGTGTTAGGGTTACTGTTAGGTTAAGGACTAATATTAGGGATGTGGTTAGTGTAGGGTTAGTTGTAGGTTTAGGGTTATTGTTAGGGTTATGGTTCTGGTTCATCTTAGGTTTAGGTTTAGAGTAAGTGTTAGGGTTAGGGTTAGGGTTAGTGTTAGGTTTAGGGTTAGGGTTAAGATTAGGTAAAGTGTTAGGTTTAGGAATAAGTTTAGGGGTTTTAGGTTTAGGTTTAGGGTTAGGGTTAGGGTTACAGATAGGGACAGGTATAGGGTTAGGTTTATTGTTAAGGTTAGAGTTAGAGTTAGTGTTAAGGTTAGTGTTAAGGTAAGGGTTAAGATTAGGGTTAAGGTAAGATTTAGGGTTAGTTTAAGAGTTAGGTTAAGGTTTAAGGTTAGGGTTTCTTTTAGGGTTAGTGTTATTGTTAGGGTTTGTGTTAGGAGTAGGGTTCTGGTTAGTGGTTGTGTTACAGATAAATTTAGGTTTAGGGTTAGAGTTACAGAAAGAATTAGGGTTAGAGTTAGGGTTAGGTATAGGATTAGTGTAAGTGTTAGGGTAACAGTTAGGGTGGTTACTGTTATTTTTAATTTTAGATTTAGGATTAGGGTTTTGGTTTCAATTAGGGTTATTGTTAATGTTAATGTTAGTGTCATTGTTAGGTTTAGGGTTATATTAAATGTTAGGGTCAGTGATAAGTTTCGATTTGGTGTTAGGTTAGTGTTAGGGTTAGGGTTAGTGTTGAGGTTAGTGTTAGTGTTAGGGTTAGGGTTAGGTTTAGGGTTAGGTTAAGTTTAGAATTATGGTTTGGGTTATGGTTTGTCTTAGGTTTAGTGTTAGTTAGTGTTAGGGTTAGTGTTAGGAATATTTAGTGTTAGTTTTAATGTTAGGGTTAGATTTAGGGTTAGTGTTAAATTTAGGGTCATGGTTATAATTAGGGTGAGTGTTAGGATTAGAGTTAGTGTTAGTGTTTGTGTTGTGTTTAGTGTTACGCTTAGGGTTATGGTTATGTTATGGTTATGGTTAGTGTTAGTTTTAAGGTTATGGTTAGAGTTAGTGTTAGGGTTAGGGTTAATGTTAGATTTAGGACTAGTTTTAGGTATATTATTAGTGTAGGGTTAGTGTTAGGGTTAGGGTTCTGGTTTGTTTTAGGTTTAGGGTTAGGGTTAGATTTAGGGATAGTTTTAGATTTAAGAATAGGTTTAAGGTAAATGTTAGGGTTAGGGTTAGGTTTAGGGTTAATGTTAGGGTTAGGGTTCTGGATTATCTTAGGGTTAGGTTTAGGGTTAGAGTGAGTGTTAGGTTTAGGGTTAGGGTTAGTGTTAGATATAGGGTTAGGGTTAGGTTTAGGGATAGAGTTAGGTTTAGGAATAGGTTTAGGGTAAGTGTAACTGTTAGGGTTAGGTTTTGGGTTACATTAGGGCTCTTCTTAGGGATACGTCTAATGTATGAACTAAGGTTACAATTAGGGCTAGTTTTAGGGTTACATTTAGGACTAAGTTTAGTTTTAGGATTAGGTTTAGGTTTAGGGTGATGTTTTTAATTAGGTTTAGTTTTAGGGTCAGAGTCAGGGTCTTGCTTTGGTTTATGGTTAGGGATAGGACTCAAATTAGGGGTAGGCTTAGGAGTAGATGTAGGGTTAGGAATTGGTTTAGTTTAAGGTTTAGGGTTAGTCCTAACGCTCGGTTTTGTATTAGGACTAAAGCTAAAGTTAAGGATAGTTTTATGATTAGCATTATTGTTATTGCTACTTATAGGGTTAGTTTAGGCTTAGCAGTAGATTTAGAGTTATAGTTCATTCTAGGGGTATTGCTATGGCCAGTGTGAGAGCTAAGATTAGGGCTCTTGTTTGGGTTTTGGTAAAGGATATGGTTAAAAATAGGTATAGGGCTATGGCAAGAGTTGGAGTTAGTATTAGGGCTAGAGTTTGGGTTAGGGTTAGGGCTAAATTAAGGCTAGGAATAAGTCTAGGGTTAGTGTTAGTCTTAGGTCTAGGATTATGGCTATGTTTATGGTTAGGTTTAGATTTAGGTTTAGAGGACGGGATGCCTGTTTGATTTCCACTTACCCATAGGTGTCAAAATGAAGTGAAACCTTAAAATACAAAGTGTTCATGATAATGAACAATTGAATTGAGAAGAATATACCTTGGGAGCATAATAAGGCTAGATAAAGGATTACTTCTGTCCAGTATCAAAGAAATTTGAACAAAACTAACTCTCACCCCAACATTACATAAAACCCTAGCCCTAGCTGTAACCCTAAACCTAACATTAACCCTAACCTGATTAGAGAACCATTGAAACTAGAATTCCCGCCCTTGGGGAGCCTTGTGGGGCAAGCTAAGTGATGAATCCTACACAACATCAAAAAAATCTGACCAAATAATTATGTGAGGTATTTCAGTACATGCATATTTTCCTGCTTTCTCCCAAAGTGCTCTCAGATTAAGTTGTTTTTGCATGCTTAAGTATAGGCCTACTTTTACAAGGAACATATCAGAGTCCCTACAGAGAACTGATGGAGTGTGTGAAGTTTCAAGCATCTAGCACAAACCCTGTTTGATTTTCAACTCCATTAACTTTCCCGTATAGGTCAAAATGAAGTGAAATCTTAAAATACAAAATGTTCCTGACAGCGAACTTGTGAATGGAGAAGGTTTAAACCTGGGTAACAGAGTAAATCTAGCTAAAAGGTAAATCCTGCCATGTATAAAATAATTTTGAATAAAACTAACTCTAACCCTAACACTAACTCTAACCCTAGCTCTTCCCCTTACCCTAACTTTTTTATGAAATCTTTGACCATAAAATTTCCAAACTTGTGCAGCCTAATGGGGCAAGCTAAGGAATGAATGCTGCACAGTATCAAAGAATTCTGTCCAAAAAGTTGATGGAATATATAAGTACATGCGTATTTCCCTGTTATCTCCTAAAGGACTCTTGGATAAAGTTGTTTTTACATGCTTCAGCTTAAGCCTACTGTCACAAGAACAAACCACAGACTGATCCCAGAGAATTGATAGAGTGTGAATTTTCAAGCAGTTAGCACCAATGCTTTTTGATTTCCAGCTCCATTTCCATTTACCTGTGCAGGAAAAAAATTGAACTGAAACATTAAAATACAAACTGTTCCTTACAGTGAACCATTGAACCTAGGAAGTCCAAACATGTGGACTATAGTAAGATTAGGAGAAAAATGAATCCTGCCCAGTATCAAAGAAATTTGAACAAAACAAACTCTAACCCTAATACTAGCTCTAACACTAGCCCTAACACTAACCTTAACACAAACCCTAACCTGTTTGAAAAACTGTTGATCATAGAAGTCCCAAACTTGGGGAGCCTAGTGGGCTAAGCTATCAGATGAGTCCTATGCAGTATCAAATAAATATGACCAAATAATTGAGGTGCTATTTCAGTTCATGCATATTTCTCTGTTTTCTGCTAAAGGGCTCTCAGATAAAGTTGTTTTTGCCATCTTCATCTTAGGGTGACATTCACAAGGAACAAGCTAGAGAGTTCACACAGAGAACTGATTCAGGGTTTGAAGTTTCAAGCAGCTAGCACCAACCTGGTTTGATTTCTACCTCCATTTTCATTTACCTATATAGGTCAATATGAAGTGAAACCTTAAAAAAAACAGAGTGTCCCTGTTAGCGAACCATTGAAATGAGAAGCCCCAAACATTAGGAGCATATTAAGGCTAGGTAAAAAATGACTCCTTCCAAGTATCAAAAAAATTTGAAAAAAAACTTATTCTCACCCTAACACTACATCTAATCCTAGCCCTAACCCTAAACCTAACACTAACCCTAACCTGATTAGAGAACCATTGGTCTTAGAAGTCCCACACTTGGAGAGCCTGTGGGGCAAGATAAATAATGAATTCTACTCAGTATCAAACAAATCTGACAAAATAATTATAGGAGGAATTTCAGTGCATGAATATTCCCTGCTTTCTCCTAAAGGGCTCTTGGATGAATTTTTTTTTTGCATGCTTCAGCTTAGGCCTACACTCACAAGGAACATACCACAGTGTCCCCACATTGAATTGAGGGTGTGAGTGCAATTTCAAGCAGCTAGCATAAACCATGTTTTATTTCCAGGTCCACTTACATTTACTCGTATAGGTCAAAATGAAGTAAAATGAAAATACTAACTGTTCCTGACTCCAAACATTTGAACCAAAAGACCTAAACCTGGGAAACAGAGTAAGGAAGATGAATCCTGGATTGTATCAAAGAAATTTGAATAAAGTAACTCTAACCCTAACACTACCTCTAAACTGAACCCTAATCCTAAACCTAAATATTAATATAGCCCTATCCCTAACTCTAACTTTAACCCTAATTTTAACTGTAACCATTGCCCAAACCCTAGCTTTAACTCTATCCATTACCATAACTCTAACCCTAACCCTAATGCTAAACATAGCCCTAACCCTAAAATTTACCCTAGACGTTCTCTAAACCTAACCCTCACCCTACCCCTAAATCTGGCTCCAACCATACCTCTTACCCTAACCCTAACCCTAGGCTTAATCATAACCCTAATCCTAACACTAAATCTAGCCCTAATCCTAACCATAAACTTAGCCCTAACCCAAGCTATAATCCTATATTTTACCTAAACATAAGCCTAACCCAAATGCTAACAATAGGATTAAACCTAACTGTATAGCTATCCAGAATCTATTCACAAACCTAAACATAACCTGAACCCTAAGCCTAACTATATCCATTACATTAAACCTAATGCTAATTTGACCCTTAACCCTAAACCTTAACCAAAACAAATCCCTAATCCTGACCCTGATCATAAAAGTAAAATTAGCTTTAAACCTGACCTTTACCCTAAACCTAACCTTTACAGTAGACCTATTCATAACCAATCCCTATAACTACTCTTAACCATAATGCTAGACCTTGCATTAGCCCTAGACTTAATCCTAGCCCTAGCCCTAACACAAACCCTCAACTGATCCTAGCCTTAACCCTTACTCTCACCCTAACCCTAACAATAACCCTAGCCCTAACCTTAACTCTAACTCTATCTATTACCCTAAACATAACCCTTATCCTAATGCTAACCCTAGTGCTAACCCCAACCCTATCACTATCCCCAAAACTATCAATTACTCTCAACCTAACCTGAACCCTAAACCTAACCCCATCTTTACCCTAATGCTAGCACTAACTGTAAATTGAGCTGTAACCCTAAACCCAAATGTAAACAAAGCCATAATGCTGACCCTGGCCCTAATAATTCCCCTAGCTCTAAACCTGAATCTTCTACTATACCTAACCATTACAATAGACCTAGCCATAAAACTTTCCCTAAAAGTATCCCTAACTCTAACACTAAACTTAAACCTAACCCTAACACTAAACTTAACCATAACACTAAAACTAACCTAATTTTAACCTTAGTTCTTACATTAGCCATGGCCTAATCATATCCCTAAACCTAACACAAAAACTAGCCCTAATTCGAGCCCTAAACTTAGATTTAACCCTAACTCCAACTCTAACCATAGCCCTAAGCCTAGCTCTAAAACAATCCCTTACCCTAAGCAATACCCTAAACCTAAGGGTAACCCTAGACCTATCCCTAATCCTTAGGCTAACCAAAACCCTAACTCTATTCATAGCCCTAACCTTAGCTCTCATTCTAGCTATAAACCTATCCCAAATTCTAACCCTTACCCTGACCCTTATACTGACCCTATCACTAATCCTAGGTCTAACTCTAACCCTAACTTTAACCCAAAACCTATGGTAATCCTATTCTTAGACCTAACCCTAAAGCTAACTCCCAGACTAGAACTAAAAATAGGTCAGAACCAAACACTTATGGTAAACTTAACCCTAAACCTAACCATTGTTGTAACCCTCACCCTAAACCTAACAGAAGACCTAATCATAACCATAACTTTAGTCCTAACATTAACTCTAACTGTATCCATTACCCTAAACATTACCCTTACCCTAATGCTAACCCTAGGCCTAAACCTAAACTTATCACTATCCCACAAACTGTCAATTACCCTAATCCTAACCTGAACCCTAAACCTAACCTTATCATTACCCTAATGCTAAACCTAATGATAATTAGAGACCTAACTCTAAACTCAAATCTAAACCAAAGCTCAACACTGAACCTGACATTAATAATTCCCCTAGCTCTAAACCTGACTACTACCCTATAACTAACACTTACACTAGACTTAGACATAAACCTAACCCTAAAACTATTCTTAACCATAACCCTAGATCTGACTTTAGCCCTAGCCATAATCCTAGCCCTAACACTAGCACAAACCCTTGTTCTTTTTCCTAGCCTTAAACATAGTCTTAATTATAACCATAACCCTAACCCTAGACCTAACACTAATACTAACCCTAGCCCTTATCTTAGCCCTAATTTAGCCCTATCCCTAACCTTAACCCTAACCCTAGCCCAAAGACTAACTCTAACTCTCACCCTAGCCCTAACTCTAGCTCTAACCCTATACTTTTCTGGAAGCCTAATCCTAGCCTGAACCATAGATATAACCCTAGCACTATTCATATTCCTGGCCATAACCCTACATCTAACCCTAACTCTAAATATAACCCTAACAATAAGCCTAAACCTAAGCCTAAACTTATCCTTAACCCTAAGGCTAATCCTAAAACTAGCCCTACCCCTATCCCTAGCTCTAAAACAAATCCGAGCCATAGATTTAACCCGAATCCTTAATATCAACCAAGCCCTAATCCTACACCTATTTCTAACCCTAGCAAAAATTCGAGTCTTAAGCCGAACCTCAAAACTAACTCTCAACTTGACTCTGACCTTAACACTAACCCTAGGCCTAAACATCACCCTAACCCTAAACCTAAATCTAACACTAGACCTAGTCCTAACCCATAACACTAAAATTAGCCCTAACAAAACCCTAGTACTTCCATTAGTCATAACCCTAACCCTAGCCCTAACTTAACCCAAATTCTAGCCATATTCCGACCCCTAAACCGAGCTTTAACCCTAAACTTAACTCTATCCCTATCACTAATTGTAACAATAACCCTAGCTGTAACCCTAGCTCTAACACTGTCCATTAAACTAACCCTCACCCTAACCCTAATGCAAACCCGAAGCCTAAACCTAACCCCATGCCTAATCTTCACCCTATCCATTACCCTAAATCTAACCTAAAACCTAACCCTAACCCTATCATTACGCTGATCCTAATCTTAATGCTAATTCGAGTCCTAACTTTAAACCTTAACCTATCCAAAACATGAATCATGACTATTACCCTAATAATGTCCTTAGCTCTAAACCTGACCCTAAACCTAAACCTAATGCTTACACAAGGTGTAGTCATAAACCTAAGCTTAAATTATTTTTAACCATAACCCTAGACCTGAAATTAGCCCTAACCATAATCCTAGCTCTAAACCTAGCCTTACTCCTAACCTGAACCATAATCCAAGCCCTAACCCTAATTCTGACCCTCAGCCTAGCCCTAAACCTACCTATAACACCATACCTTACCATAAACCTAACCATAACACTAAACCTAACCATAACACCCACCTTAACCCTAGGCCTAATATTAACACTAAGCCTAATGCTAATGCTAGCCCTAATTTAATCATATCCTAACCCTAACCATAGCCCTAAGACTAACTATAGCTCTTGCTCTAGCCCTAGCCCTAATTCTAAACCTAACTTTAAATCTAAACCTACATCTAAATTTAACTGTAATCATAAGCCAAACCAAACCCTAACACTACCACTAACCACAATGCAATCATAAAACTTGCCCTAGCCCTGGCCCTATTATATATCCTAAGCTTAAACCTAGACCTAATCCTAACCTTAACCCTAGCCCAAACTTTAGCTCTAAACATATCCATTACCCTATCCCTAAACCTAACCCTAATTAAAATCCTATCCCTAACACTTAACCTAACTCTAACCATAATCTTGAACTTAGAACTAAACCTAACCCTCATACTAGCCCTAAACCTAGCTCAAACACTAACACTTATCCTAACCTAACCATAACCTTAATCCTAAACTAACACTTACCATAACCCTAATACTTACCCTAAACCAAAACCTAGCCCTATCTCTAAACCTAACCCTAATCCTGGACTTAATTTAAACCATAACCGAGCCCTAACCCTAGATCTAAAACTATCCATTACACCAAACATAACCCTAAACCTAATGCT
The DNA here is from genome assembly GCF_001458135.2 of Marmota marmota marmota. Taxonomy (NCBI): domain Eukaryota; kingdom Metazoa; phylum Chordata; class Mammalia; order Rodentia; family Sciuridae; genus Marmota; species Marmota marmota. The sequence continues at coordinate 32,036 of NW_026007250.1, forward strand.
CACCCTAACCCAATCACTTACACCTAAACCATCCATTACTGTAAACCTTAACTAAAACTTAAAATATACCCTTCCATTTCCTTAACTCTAAACCTCACCCTAACGCTAATTCGAGCCCTAAACACTTAACCTTAATGTAAACCAAATGCTAACCCTGACACTGACCGTGACACTAATAATAATTCCAGCTCTAAATCTGACCTTTAACCTAAAACTAACCCTTACACTAGACCTAGCCATAACCTAACCCTAATACTATCTTTAACCATAACTCTAGACCTGATATTATCCCTAGCATGAGTCCTAGCTGTAAACCTTTCCAAAAACCTACCCCTCAAGATAGCCCGAATCCTAGCCTTAATCGAAACTGAACCATAACCCTAGGCCTAATCCTAATTCTAACCTGCAAACTAGCCCTAAAACTAGCTATAACCCCACTCATTACCCTGAACTTAACACTAACCCCAGTGCTAACCGTAACCCTAGCCCAACCCCTAAGCTTAATGCTAACACTTACCCTAGTCATATTCATAGCCCTAGTTTAGACCTAACCCTAACCATAACCCTAACCCTAACCCTCACCTAAGCCTACACCTAAGAATAACTCTAATTCTCACCCTAGACGTATCCCTAGTTCTAACCATATTTCTTACCATGACCCTAACCCTAGCCCTAACCCTAGCACAAGCCCTAACCCTAGATCAACCCTAACTCTAAATCTTACCCAACCCTAACCGTAAACTTCACTCTAACACTAGCCGTAACCCTGATGCTAATCCAAAATCTAGACTTAAAACTAGCCCTAGCACTAAAACAAAACTGAGCCATAGACCTAACCATAACCCTTAACCTAAACCAAAACCTAACCCTACACCTAGCACTCACTTTAGCCCTAATTTGAGTCCTAAACCTAACACTAAAACTAACCCTGACCTTGACACTGGCCTTAAATATAACCCTTGCTCTAAACAACACCCTAACCTTAACCCTAAAACTGGCACAAATTGTAACACCAGTTTTTACATTAGACATAGCCCTAACCCCATCCCTAACCAAACCCACAATCTATCCCTTATTTGAGACTTAACCCTAGTTTTAAACCTAACCGTAACCAAAAACCTTGCCCTAAACCTGCACTAACCCTAGCCAGAATCCTAACAATAACCCTAGCCTTGTCACTAGCTCTATCCCTATCCATTACCCTAACCATAACCGTAACATTAATGGTAAACCAAGGCCTACCCCTAACCTTATTGCTAACCCTAACCTTATTTATTAACCTAAACCTAACCTGAACCCTAAACCTAACCCTATCATTACCCTAACCCTAACCCTAATGCTAATTTAGCCCTAATTCTAAACTTAACCTAAGCCAAACCCTAACTCTGACCCTTCCCATAGCTCTAACCCTGATCCTACCCCTAAACCTAAACCTTATACTAGACCTTGCCATAAGCCTAACCCTAAAACTATTCCTAACATAACTATATACCTGACATTTGCCCTAGCTGTAATCCTAGCCCTAACCTTAACACAAAAAAATAGACCTAACCCTCACCCTAACCCTAACCCTAGCCCTAATCCTATCCATAACCCTAGCCCTAAACTTAGCAATAACCCTATCAGTTACCCTAAACAAGCCCTAATTCTAATGCTAACTCTAGGCCTAAATCTAACCCTATACCTAATCGTAATTCTATCAATCATGCTAAACCTAATCTAAACACTAAACCTAACCCTATCATTATCCTAACCCAAACCCTAATGCTAATTTGAGCCCTAACCCTAAACGCTAACCTAAACAAAACCCTAAACATGACTCTGACCCTAATAATACCCCTAGATCTAAATTTGAACCTTTATCCTAAATCTAACCCTTACACTAAACATAACCATAACCCTAACCCTAAAACTATCCCTAACCATAACCCAAGAACTGACATTTACCCTAACATTAATCCTAGCCCTAATCAAAACACCAACCCTAGCTCTCATCCTAGCCCTTAACCTAGCCTTAATCACAACTCTAATGAAATTCTAGCCCTAACCCTATTTCTAACCTTCGTCCTATCTCAAATCCTAGCTCTAACACCATCATTTACACTAAAACTAACCCTAAGCCCAAAACTAACCCTATGCCTAAACATAAACATAAACCTAGCCCTATTCCTAGTCCTAATTAAGCCCTATACCTAACCAAAACCTAAGCCTACCCTAAAACTAACTCTCACTCTTGCCCTATCCCTATCCCTAGTTCTAACCCTAATTTTATCATAACCCTAATCCTAGCTATGAACCTAGCATTAAAGCTAGCCATATCCTTAGCCCTAGACCTAACCCTAGATCTAATCTTAACTCTATATCTAACTCCAAACATGAGACTAAACCTAACCCTAACACTAGTCCTCAACCTAATGCTAATCTTAAAACTAGCCCAAACCATAGCCCTAGCCATAGAACAAAACCAAGACATAGCCCTAACTTTAAAGCTTAACCTAACCCTACACCTATCCCTAACCCTAAACCTAATTCGAGTCCAAACCCTAACCTTAAAACTACCCCTGATCTTAATTTTGACTCTAATACTAACCCTAGCTCTAAACATCACCCTAATGTTAAACCAAATCCTAACACAAGAACTAGTCCTAACCCCAATCATACACCTAGCCCAAATTGTAACTCTACAGCAAACACTGGCCATAGCTCTAAACCTAGCCCTAACTCTAACCAAAACCTAGCCCTAATCTGAAACCTAACCCTAGATTTAACCCTAAACTTAATCCTAACACTAGCCCTAACCCTACCCTAAATATAGCCCTAACCCTAGGTCTAACACTATCCCTTACCTTAAGCCAACCCTTACCCTAATCCTATTACTAGTCCTAACCCTAGCCCTCATTCTAGCTCTAACAATAACTCAATCCTGACATTTATTCTGACCCTAATGGTAACCGTAGGTCTAAACCTGACCTTAACCCTATACTGAACCCTAACACAAGCACTAGAAATAAACCTATTCCTAAACCTAACACTAACACTAGCCCTAGACCTAAACCTAATCCTAAATCTAGCCATATCTCTAGCCCTAGACCTAAACATAAACCTAGAGCTAGCCCTAATAATAAACCTTAACCTAACCCAAACACTAACCCTACCCCTAGACCTAACCCTAGTGATAATTTTGGCTTTAACCCTAAAGTTAACGCTAACCTAAACACTGACCCTGACTCTAACACTAACTCTAGCTCTAAACATCATTCTAACACTAATCCTAACCCTAACACTTGACCTAGCTATAACACTAACCCCAAAACTGGCCCCAATTATTACTCTAGTTCATCCATAAGCTGTAGCCCTAACACTAGCCCTAACCTAAACCAAAATCTGGCCCTAATCTGAGTGCTAAACCTAGCTTTAACCCTAACACTAATTCTAGTCATAAGCCAACCCCTAATGCTTGCCCTAACCCTAGCTCTTATCTTATTTGTTACCTTAAGCCAAACCCTAAACCTAATGCTAACCCTAGTCGTAACTCTAATTTATAGTCTAACCCAAATTCTAACCCCATTACTATTCCTAACCCTAGCCCTCATTCTATCTCTAACCATAAGGCAAACACTAATACTAACCCTGAAACTTATACTGACCCTAACACTAACCGTAGGTCTAAACCTGACCCTAATGCGAACCTAAACCCTAACATTAGCCCTACTGGTAATCCTATACCTAAACCTAAACCTAACACAAGTCCTAGACCTAAACCTAATCCTAAATCTAGCCATAACTGTAGCCCTAGACCTAAACAACAACCTTGCCCTAGCCCTAACAATCACCTTTAACATAATCCAAACCCTAACCCTACTTCTAGACCTAACCCTAGACCTAATTCTGGCACTAACCCCAATACTCACTCTAACCTGAACACTGACCCTGACCCTAATATACACCTAGCTCCAAAGCTTACCCTAACTCAAAACCTAATCATAACTCTACACCTAGCCATAACCCTAACCCTAAAACTAGCCCTAATCACAACCCTAGCTCTTAATTACCCATGACCCTAACCCTAGGCCTCAAAAACACAAAACCTAGCCCTAATCCTAGGCCTAAACCTAGCCCTAAGTGTACCTCTAAACGAAATGTAGTTCTAACCCTAACCCTAACCCTCCCTGTAGACCTAAACCTAGCTGAAAGCCTAACTTTACTCTAAATATAACCATAGCCCTATCCCAAACCCTAACCTAACCCTAGCCCTAACCCTAAACTTAACCATAGCCCTAACCATAGCTCTAATTCTATACACTACACTAACCCTAGCCCTAATACCAATCATAATCCTAGACCTAAACCTAGCTCTAATCCTATCAATTACCCTAACCATAATCCTAACCCTAATGCTAATCCTAGGCTTAACTATAACCCTATTACAATCCCTGAACCTACCCATTACCCTAAAACTAACACGTACCCTACTCATAAGCCTACTCATTACCCTAGCCCTACCTCTAACCCTAACGCTAATTAAAGCCCTAAACCTAAACCTTAAACTAAACTAATCTGTAAGCCATATCCTGACCTTAATAATACATCTAGCTCTAAACTTTATCCTTACCCTAAATATAACCCTTATACTAAACCTAACTTTAAGCATAAGTCTAAATCTTTCCCTAACCGTAACCCTAGACTTAATCCTAGACACTTACCCTAACACAAACCCTAGCTCTAAATCTTATTCTAACTGAAAAACTAACCCTAACACTAGACAAACCCTAAATCTACCCATAACCATAACAATAGTTCTTACATTACCCATACACCTAATGGTTGCCTTAAACCTCACACACAACCTAGCCCTAATCCTAACCCTAAACCAAGATCTAAGCATAACCCTAACCCTATCCCTGGCACTAACCTTAACCCTAACACTGCCCCTGGCCCTAACCTTACTCAAGCTCTAATCCTTGCCTTAACATAACAATAGCCCTAACCCTTAACCTAACCCTAAACCTAGCCCTAATGCTAACTGTAACCATAGCACAAATCCTAACACAAACTCTATCCATTACCTTAAACATAACCATAATCCTAATGCTAACCCAAGCCATAACCCTAAACATAAATCTAACCTAACTGTAGGCCTGACTTTAACCCTAATCCTCACCCTAACGCTAACCCTAGCTCAAACCCTACCACTTCTGCTAAACCTAACACTAAAACTAACCCTAGGCCTATCTCTAAACCTAACCCAAATCCTAAAGTTAACACAAGCCCTAACACTAGAACAAATCCTACCCTTTACCCTAAACATAAATATAACCCAAATGCTAACCCTAGGCCTAACCTTAATCCTATTGCTAACACTAAACCTATCTATTACTCTAAACGTAACCTGAACCCTAAACCTAACACTATCCATTACTTTAACCCTAACCCTAATGCTAATTTGAGCCCTAACCCTAAACCTTATCCTAAATTAAACCCTAAATAGGACTCTGACCATACTTATACACCTAGCTCTAAACCTGAACTTTACCCTATACCTAACTTTCCACTAGACCTAGGCATAAACCTAAAGTTGACATTATTTCTAACCATAACCCTAGACCTGACATTAGCCCTAGCCCTAATCCTAGCTCTAAACCTAACACAAACCCCAGCCCTCATCCTACCCTAAATCTAGCCTTAATTCTAACCTGAACACTCACCCTATTCCTATACCTAATTTTAACCCTTGCCCTAGCCAGGAACCTAGCCATAACCTCATCCCTTCCCCTAAAACTAACCATAATCCTAACACTAACACTAATTCTAATTCTAGCCCTAAACATGGGCATAAACCTAACACTAATCCTAGCACTAATCTAGCCCTAATTTAGCCAAAACCCTAAGCAAACCCCTAACTCTAGCCCTAAGAATAACTCTAACTCACCGTAGCCCCATTTCTATTTCTAAACCTGTCTATTACCGTAACCCTAACACTAGCCCTAACCTTAGCCCTATCCCTAGATCTAACCATAACTCTAAATCTAACCCTAACATTAAGCCTAAACCTCACCCTACAACTAGCTGATTAGATCGCTAATCATAAAACTAACACTAACACTAGCCCTACCACCACCCGCCCAAAAAAAAAAAAAAAAGCCATTACCCTAACCCTAAACCTAACTTAAACCAAACCCTAACCCTACAACTAGCCATAACCCTAGCTCAAATTCGAATCCTAGTACTAAAAGCTAACCCTTACCCTGACTCATATCCAAACACTAATCCTAGCTCTGTATATTACCCTAACCATAAAGCAAATGCTAACAGCATTTCTACCCCAAACCCTAACCCTAAAACTCACCCTAATAATAACTCTAGTTGTTAAATTAGCCATAGTCCTAACCCTAGCCCTAACCCAAAACAAAAATAACCCTAATCTGAGCCTGAAAACTAGATTTAACCCTAACCCTAGTCTTAATCCTAACCCTAGCCTTAAACCTAACCCTAACCCTAGCTCTAAGCTGAACTCTAACCCTATCCTTTATCTTAAGCCAAACCCTATACATAATGCTAACCCTAGTCCTAATCGTAATCCTTAGCCTAAATGAAACACTAACCCTAGCCCTCATTCTAGCTCTAAACCTAACCCAAAACCTAACCCTAACCTTCACCCTTATTCTGACCATAAAATTAATTATAGGTCTAAACCTGACCCTAACCCTAAACTAAACCCAGAAACTAGCCCTACAAGTAAACTTTTACCTAAACCTAACACTAAGAGTACCCATAGACATAAACCTAATCCTAAATCTAGTGATAACTCTAGCCCTTGACCTAAACTAAAACTTAGTCCTAGCCCTAACAATAACCCTTAACCAAAACCGAACAATAACACTACCTTTAGACCTAACCCTACTCCTGATTCTGGCTTTAACCCTAACTCTAATCTGAACACTGACCTTGACACTAACACTAAACCTAGCTCTAAAATTGACTCTAAACCAAAATCTAAACCTAACACTAGACCTAGCCATAACCCTAACACTAAAACTAGCCCTAATTAGAAGCCTAGATCTTACATTACCCATAGCATTAACCTTAGAACTAAACCTAACACAAAACCTAGCCCTAATCCAAGGCCTAAACCTACCATAAGCATAAACCAAACCCTAAACCTAGCCCTAACCCTAAGCCTAACCCTCACCTTAGACTAAGCATAGCTCAAAGCCTAACATTTGGACTAAACATAAACCTAGCTTTATCCCTACCAATAACCCTAACCCTAGACATAACCCTAACCATATACAATACCCTTATGATAACCCTATTCCTAATGCTATCCGTAGGCCTAACCCTAACCCTATCACAAACCCTAAATCTCTACATTACCCTAAACCTACACTGAACACTAAGCCTAACCCTATTCATTACCCTAAACCTAACTTTAACCCTAATGCTCATTTGAGCCCTATCCCTAAATCTTAATCTAATACAAACCATAACCCTGACCCTGAACCTAAAAATACCCCTACCTCTAAAACTGACCCTCACCCTATATTAACACTTACACTAGACTAAGACATAGACCTAATCCTAAATCTACTTTTAACTGTAACACTAGACCTGACATTATCCCTATCCCTAATTTTAGACCAATCCTACAACAAACAGTTAACCTAGCCCTAAACCTAGCCTTCCTCATAAACCTAACACTAACCCTAGCCATAATCCTAATTCTAACCCTCATTCTACCTCTAAACCTAGCTACAACATATCCCTTACCCTTAACTTAACCCTAAATCTAACCCTAATGCTAGGCCTAAGCTGAACACTAACCCTAGTTCTAATCCTTGCCTTGATTTAGCCTTATCCCTAAAAGTAACCACAACCCTAGCCCTAAGACTAACTCTAACTCTTGCCCGAGCCTTATTCCTAGTTATTTCCCTAACATTTACCATAACCCTAAACCTAGCTCTAACCCTTGCCCTATCTGTAGACCTAGCCCTAAACCTAGATCTAACCCTAATTCCAAATCTTAACCTAACCCTAAGCCTAAGCCTAACACAAACACTAGCCCTAACACTAATGCTAATCATATAACTAGACTTAACCCTAAACCTAGGACTAAAACAAACTAAGCAATAGCCCTAATCATAAACCTTAACTTAAACCAAACCCTAACACTATACCTAGACCTAACCATAGCCTTAATTTGAGTCCTAACACTAACTTTAATTCTAACCCTGACCCTGACTCATATCCTAACACTCACCCTAGCTCTAAACACCCTCCTAAAGTTAAACTGAAACCTAAAAGTAAACTTATTCCTAATTCGAGTCCTAACCCTAACCCTGACCCTGGCTATATCCTAACTCTAAATCTAGCTCTAAATATCATCCTAACCTTAAATATAAGCCTAACACTAGACCTACCCCTAACCCTTACCCTAAAACTATCTGTAATTGTAACTCTAGGTCTTACATTAACCATTGTCCTAACATTAGCCCTAACCCTAACACAAAAATT
>NW_026007250.1:42270-56687 GCF_001458135.2 Marmota marmota marmota
TAAGGGAGCCTAGTGGGGCAAGCTAACAGATGAATCCTGCACAGTATCAAAGAAATCTGAGCAAATATTTGGAGAAAGTGTTTCTGTACATGAATATTTCCTTGATTTCTCCAAAAAGTGCTCTGGGATAAAGTTGCTTTGCATGTTTCAGCTGAGGGCAACATTCACAAGGAACAAACCAGAGAGTGCCCACACAGAACTGGTTGAGTGTGTGCAGTTTCACACAGCTAGCACCAACCCTGTTTGATTTTGTGCTCCATTTTTCTTCAACAAAATAGTTCAAAATAAAGTGAAACCTTAAAATACAAACTGTTCCTGACAGCAAACCATTGAACAATAAGGCCCAAACCGGGGAACATTGTGAGGCTAGGTAAAACATAAATCCTGCCCAGTGTCAAAGATACATGAACAAAAGTGACTCTAACCCTAACACTAGTTTCAAACCTAGCCCTTACCTTAACCATAAAACTAACCCTAATCTGTTTAGAGAACCTTTTATCATAGAAGTCCCAAATTAAGGGAGCCCAGTGTGGCAAGCTAACAGATGAATCTTGTGCAGTTCATTCATAGAAATCTGACCAAATAATTTGGGGAGGTAGTTCAGTACATGCATATTTCCCTGTTTTCTTCTAAAGTGCTCTCACATAAAGTTGCTTTGCATGCTTCAGCTTAGGGATAATTTAACAATGAATAAACCAGAGAATGCCCATAGAAAACTAACTGAGTGTGTGAGATTTGCAGTAGCTAGCACCAACGTTGTTGGATTTCCAGCTCCATTTCCATTTACACACATAGGTCAAAATGAAATGAAAATTTAAAATACAAACTACTCAGAACAGAAAACACTTGACCCAAGAGGCCCAAACCTAGAAAATATAGTAAGGATAAGTAAAAGTTAAATCCTGCCCATTATCAAAGAAATGTGAACTAAACTAAATCTAACAAAACACTAGCTGTAACCCTAGCCCTAATCTAATACTAAATCTAACCTAACCTGTTTAGAAGACCATTGATCATTGTAGTCCCCAAATAAAAGAGCCCAGTGGGCAAGCTAAGAGATGAATCCTGTGCAGTATCAAAGAAATCTGACCAAATAATTGGGGGAGGTATTTCAGTATGTGCATATTTCCATGTTTTCTCCTAATGTGCTCCTGGATAAATTATTTTTTCATGCTTCAGTTTAAGGTACTTTCACAAAGAACAACCAGAGAGTCCCCACAGAGAGCTGACTGAGTGTGTGAAGTTTTAAGCAGCTAATTCTAACTCTGTTTAATTTCCAGCTCCATTTTCATTCACATCTATAGGCCAAATTAATGTGAAACCTAAAAATTCAAACTGTTCCTGATAGTGAACTGGCAAAACTTGAAAACCCAAACTTTACGATACTACTAAGACTAAGAAAAGGATGAATCCTGTACAATATCAAAGTAATCCATGCAATAAAAATGAAGCTTGCTAGTAAAGAGCTCACAGATAAAGCTGTTTCTTTCTAATTCAGCTTTGGGATACTACCACAAGAAACAAAAGAGAGAATGTGCACTGAGAACTGACTGAGTGTGTGAAGTTTCAAACAGCTAGCACAAACCCTGTTTGAGTCCAGCTCCATTTCCATTCACCCCTATAGGGCAAAATGAAGTGAAACATGAAAATTAAAACTGCTCCTGAGGTCAAACCCTTTTACCTAGGAGGCCCCAAAATGGGGAGCATACTAAAAATAGGAAAAAGATAAATCCTGCCCAGTATCCAAAAAGTTGAAAAAAACTAACTCTAACCCTCACACTAGTTCTAACACTTGCCCTAACTCTAACCATAACACTAAGCCTAACCTGTTTAGAGAAACTTTGATCATAGAAGTTGTAAACTTGGGGAGACTAGTAGGCCAAGCTTACAGATGAATCCTGCACAGTAACAATGAATTCTGACCAAATAATTGGGGGAGGTATTTCAGGACATGCATCTTGCCCTGTTTTCTCCTAAAGTGCTCTTGGATAAAGTTGTTTTGCATGCTACGTTTATGGCTACATTTACAAAGAAGAAACCAGAGAGTGCCCACAGAAAACTGATTGTGTATATAAAGTTTCACCAGCTAGAACCAACCCTCTGATTTCCAGCTCCATTCTCATTTACCCATATAGCTCAAAATGAAGTGAGACATTAAAAACAAACTATTCCCAACAGCGAACCATTGAACTGAGAAGGCCCAAAACTGGGGCACATAATAATCCTAGGTTAAAGATAAATCTTCCCAGTATCAAAAAATTTGAACAAAACAAACTCAAACCTTAACACTAGCTCTAAAGCTAGCTCTAACCCTAACTGTAACACTAACCCGTACCTGTTTAGAGAACCATTGATCCTAGAATTGCCAACTTGGGGAGCCTAGTGGAGCAAGCTTAATGATGGATACTGCACAGTATCAAAGAAATCTGATCAAATTTTTGGGAAACTTATTTCAGTACGTACATGTTTCTCTGTTTTCTCTTTAAGGGCACTGGAATACAATTTCTTTTGCATTCTTCATCTTTGGCCTGCCTTCAAAAGAAAGAAACCAGAGAGTGCCCACTGAGAACTGATTGTGTGAAGTTTCAAGCACCTCCTGCCAACCCTGTTTGATTTCCAGCTCAATTTTCATTCACATCAATAAGCTTTAATGAAGGGAAACCTTAAAATACAAACTCTTCCTGACAGTGAACCATTGAATCGAGAAGGCCCAAACCTGTGGAGCATAGTAAGGCTAAGTAAAATATGAATCCTGCCCAGCATCATAGAAATTTGAAGAAAACTAGTGCCGCATGGGTGCTCTTGGCACAGATGGAAGTCTCAGCTGTGCAGTTTCTCTGGGCACAGACAGCAGTCTCAGCCACACAGGAGCTCTCTGTGCAGATGGAAGGCAGCACAGAACACAGAGGCTTTGCTTGCACATCACCAGACTGAGCTCTGGACACAGCACAAGGTCACTCCAGAACCACCCACCTCACCAAACACCATACATGGGTAATAGATGGAATCCACCTTGCAAAACCTTACTTGCAATCTATTGGTGGGCGTGGATCCCAGCTTGGTTTTGCAGCTTATCAGGTACCTGGTTTCCAACTCCCCTACCTCCAGCTGTGATAACTCAAAATTTTTCTCACAAGATTTTGGGAGCATAGCTATCAATGTGGAACAGCAACTGTACAAGCACCTGGTTTCCAATTCAGATATAAGAGTATGGAGGCTCCAGGTAGAAACTCAAGCCCTCTCATCCTGGCTACCTCCACCACCCTGAGCACAGAGACTCAAGCTAGGAATAGACAACTCCACCTATTGCAAGAAAAGAAAACAGAATTCTGAGACATTTTTTTTTCTTACTTTTCTGTTCTTGCTCTTCTAATTCATTCTCCTCTACCCTTCCCCCTCTTGTCCTTAAAACATCAACATATGTGAAACCAAGATCTTTCCATGAAATTGGACTTTAAAAATTGAATTACTAGAATAGTATAATATAGAGGAATTGCATAGGCCCCACCTCACCACCTCTTTATTTGCACTTATTTTCTTTCTCCCTCTCTTTCTTTTTTTCCTTGTTATTTTTTCTTTTTTTCTCCCTCTATCCACTTTCAGCCTCCTAACTTTTACTATTTATACGTAGTGTAATGTTATGAATACAGATAGGGAGTTTGAATTTATACCTTCTTCCATAAATTCCCCCTGTCTCTTCTTTAGAGTTTTACTCCAAAGTTACTAAGGAAGATTAATCACATACCCTCATTCCTTTCCCCTTAACATAGCATCCTATCCCTTACCCTCAGTTCTCTATACATCACCAGAAATTGTATGCCTTTTATGAAACTAATGACTATATTCTAAATAATAATTGAAGCCAACATCTGTAGACATACAGTCTAAATATAAATGCATTTATAATGGTTAGGCTTAGGCTTCGGGTTAGGGTTAGATTTAGAGTTAGGTTTTGATCTACAGCTAAGGCTAGGGCTAAGGATAGGGCAAGGGTTAGGACTAGGGTTAGAACTAGTGATAGGGCTAGTATGAGAGTTAGAGTTAGTCTTAGGGCTAGGGATAGGGTTAGGGTTAGGGTTAGGGATAGGGCTAAATTAGGGCTAGTGTTAATGTTAGGTTTAGGTCTTGGGTTCGGGTTAGGTTTAGGATTATGTTTATTGTAAGGTATTGGGTTATAGTTAGGTTTAGGGCTAGGGCTAGTGTTAGCATTAGGGTTAGGTCTAGGGTTGGGTTTAGGGTTATGATTAAAGCTAGGTTTAGGGCTAGGGTGAGGGCTAATGTTTGTGTTAGGGTTAGGGCTAGTATTAGGGCTAGGGCTTACAGTTAGGGATTGATTAGGGATTGATTTAGTATTAGGTTTATGGCTTTGTCCACTGTACAGGTTAGGTTTATACTAAGGATCAGTTTTAGAGTTAGGGTTATTATTAGGGTCAGGATCAAGGTGAAGTTTTGGGTTAGGTTAGGTTTTAGGTTTAATGCTTGCATTATCATTAGGTTTAGGGTTAAGGTAATGAAAGGGTTAGGTTTAGGGTTTAGGTGTGGTTTAGTGTAATTGATAGGGTTAGGGATAGGCCTAGGGTTAGCATAAGGGTTGGGTTATCATTAGGGTAATGGATAGGGTTAGAACTAAGATTAGGGGTAGGGTTATGTATAGGATTAGGACTTTTATTTGAGTTAGGATTAAGTTAACATTTAGGGTTAAAGCTAGGTTTAGGGGCTGGGGATGTGGCTAAAGAAGTAGCGTGCTTGCCTAGCATGCACAGCAGGCTGTGTTCGAACCTCACCACCACATACCAATGAAATAAAGATGTTGTGTCCACCAAAAACTAAAAAAAAATATTAAAAAAGTAGGTTTAGGACTCAGATTAAGGCTAGGATTTGGGTAAAGTTAGGGCTAGGTTTAAGGCTATGGCTAATGTACAAATAGCGTTATGATTACAGCTACTGATAGGGTCAGGGTTAGGGCTATGTAGGTGTTAGGGTTAGGTTTATGGTTATGATGATGTTTAGAGCTAGTTTTAATGTTAGTGTCAGAGTCAGGGTCTGGATTAGTTTTCAGGTTAGGGTTAGGACTAGAATTAGAGATAGGATTAGCACTTGGTGTGGGTTTAGGGTTTGGTTTAGGTTAAGTGTTAGGGTTAAGTTTATGATTCAGTTTTGTTTTAGGGCGAGGGGTAGAGTTAGGGCTAGTTTAGGATTAATGTTAGGATTATTGCTAGTGTTAATGTGAGGTTTAGGCTTAGGTTTTGGATTAGATTTAGAGTTAGGTTTAGATCTAGGCTTTGAGCTACAGGTAAGGATAGGGCTAGGATTAGAGCTAAGTTTAGGGCTAGGTATAGGGTGATGGTAAGGGATAGAATTAGACCTAGGTATAAGGCTAGGGCGAGTGCTTGAGTTAGTCTTAGGGCTAGGGTTATGGTTGGTTTAGGGATAGGGCTAAATTAAGGCTGGGATTAGGACTAGGGTTAGTGTTAGGGTTGGGCCTAGGTTAATGTTATTGTTAGGGTTAGGGTTAGGGTTAGGTTTAGGTTAAGGGATGGGATTATAGATATTTTTTTAGGATTAGGATGAGGATTAGAATTAGGATGATGGTTAGGGTTAAGTTTATGATTAAGGCAAAGTTTATGGCTAGGATGTGGCTAAGGTTTGTGTTAGGATTAGGACTAAGATTAGAGCTAGGGCTAATATCAGGTCTAGGGTTACAGTTAGGGAGAGTTTTAGGGTTAGGTTTATAGCTAGGTCTATTGTAAGGGCCAGGTTTCTTGTTAGGGTCGGGTTTAGAACTATGGGTATTATTAGGGTCAGGGTCAAGTTTAGGCTTTTTATTAGATTAAGATTAAGGTTTAGGGTTAAGGCTTGAGTTATCATTATGTTTAGGGATAGGTTAATGATAGTGTTAGGTTTAGAGTTCAGGTTAGGTGTAGAGTAATGGATAGATTTAGGGTTAGGAATAGGATTAGGGTTCAGCCTAGGGTTATCAGAAGCATTGGTGTTATCAGTAGGGTAATTGATAAGGTTAGAACTAGTGATAGGGTTAGTGTTATGCTTATGATTAGGTCTAGGAATAGGCTTAGGTTTAGGGTTAGGGCTAAGGTTAGGGTTATGGTTAGCTTTAGGGTTAAAGCTAGCGTAGGGCTTGGGTTAGGGCTAGGTTTTGCAATAGGTTAGGGCTAGGGCAAATGTAAGAACTTTGTTATGATTAGGGCTTGTTTTAGGGTTAATGTTAGAGCTAAGTGTAGTTTTAGGGTTAGATTTAGGTTTAGCGTGAAGTTTAGAGCTATGGTTAGTGTTAGTTTCAGGGTCAGTGTTCAGTTTAGGGTTATGGTAAATTTGAAAGCCAGAATTAGGACTAGGGTTAGGTCTAGGAGAAGGGTTAGTGTTTGGCTTTAGGCTAAGGGTTATTATTAGGGCTACGGCTAGTCTTTTCTTTAGGTCTACGGCTAGAGTTATGGATATATTATGATTAGTTTTAGGTCTGGGCTAGTGTTACGGTTAGGTTTAGGTATAAGATTACAAGTTAGGCTAGTGTTAGGGTTCAGTTTAGGGTTAGGTTCATGTTTAGACCTATGATTAGTGTTATGGTAAGAATAAGAGTCAGAGTTATGTTTAGGGTTTGGGTTATGGTTAGAGCTAGAATGAGGACTAGGATTAGGACTAGTAATAATTTTAGGGTTTGAGTTAGTTTAAGGATTAGGATTAGAATTAGGATTAGCATTAGGTTTAGGGTTTGGCATAGGGTAAGGGATAGGGTTAGAGCTAGGGTTATGGGTACATTTAGGGATAAAGCTAGGTTTAGGGCTCAAATTAGGGCTAGTTTTTGTGTTAGGGTTATAGCTAGGGTTAGAGCAATGGTTAATGTAAGAAGTAGGGTGTTTAGGGATAGTTTTAGTGTTATGGTTATTGGTTAAACCTCTAGTGTTAGGATTAGATTAAGGTTAGGCTGATATTTGGAGCTAGTGTTAGTGTTAGGTTAATAGTTGGGGTCATATTTTGTTTTAGGGTTAGGATTAGGACTCAAATTAAGGCTAGGGTTACTGTAAGGGTTTGGTTTAAGTTTAGTGTGGTATTTTGAGCTAGGTTTTAGGGCTAGGGTGAGGGTTAGGTTTCAGGTTACTTCTAGGGATAAGATTATAGTACTCCTAGGGTTAGGGTTGGGATTAGGGCTAGTGACATCATTAGGTATATTGATAGGGTTAAGGTAATGTATATGATTAGATGTAGATTTAGGGCTATGTTTAATGTTAGATTGAAGTTTAGGCTTAGATTTAGGGCTATGGTTATGTTTAGGTTTATAGTAAGGGTTAGGGTTTGAGCTAGGATTAGGTCTATGGCCAGTGAGGTTTAAGATTAGGTCTAGGGTTAGTTTTTCAGTTAGGTTAAGGTTTAGCATTAAGCCTAGGATTATCAATAAGGTTAGGTTTAGATTTAGAGTAATGGGTAGGTTTAGAGCTGGATTTAGGGCTAGGGTTAAGGTTAGAATTAGAGCTAGGGTTAGGGTTAGATTGAGGGATAGGTGTAGGTTTATGTTTAGAGTAGTGTTTAGGCTTTGAGCTAGGATTAGGACTAAGGCTAGAGTTAGGTTAGTGTTAGGGGTAGGATTAGGGTTAGCGTTATGCTTAAGGCTTGATTTAGACCTAGTATTAGCTCTAGGTTTTGTGTTAGGTTTAGGCCTAGGGTTAGGGCTATGAATAATGTAAGAGATAGGGTTATGTTGAGGGCTAGTTGTATGGTTAGGGTTATGGCTAGGTCTAGTATTAGATTTAGATTTTGGTGTAGGGTCATATTTAGATATAGGTTCACTCTAAAGGCAGGGTCAGTGTTTGAGTTAGAGTTAGTGTTAGGATTACAGCCAGAATTGGGACTAGGTTTAGGTCTAGGGGTAGGGTTAGTGTTTGAGGTATGTTAAGGATTATTGTTAGGGCTAGGGAAGGTTTATGTTTAGGTCTAGGGGTAGTGTTAAGGCTAGATTTAGGATTCAGTTTAGGTCTAGGTCTAGTGTTAGGGTTTTGTCTAGGGTTAGGGTCAGTTTTAGACCTAGGGTTAGTGTTAGATTCAGAATAAGGGTCAGGGTTAGTGTTAGGATTTGGGATAGGGTTAGAGCTAGAATGAGGGCTAGGGTTAGGACTATTAATAGTGCTAGGGTTTTCATTAGCCTAAGGATCAGAGATAGGTCTAGGGTTACCATTAGGTTTAGGGTTATTCTTAGGTTAAGGGATAGCCTTAAAGATAGGGTTAATGCTAGAGTTTGGGTTAGGGTTAGGGTTAAATATAGGTTTAGAGCTCGGATTAGGTCTAGTTTTTGTGTTAGGGTTAGAGCTAGATTTTAGCTTTGGCTAATGTCAGAGCTAGGGTTAAAATTAGGGTTAGATTTAGGGTTAGGGTTAGGGGTAGGTCTAGTGTTAGGTTTCAGTTTAAGGTTAGGGTAATATGTAGAGCTAGGTTTATTGTTAGGATATGAGTCAGCATCAGAGTTGGTTTTAGGGTTAGGGTTAGGACTCAAATAATTTCTAGGATTACTGTTAGTGTTTGGTTTAAGGTGAGGGCTGTGTTTAGAGCTAGGGTGACTGTTAGGGTATCAGTCAGGGTCAGGGTTAGCTTTAAGGTTAGGGTTATGACTTGAATTAGGGCTAGGGTTACTCTTAAGGTTTTGTTTAAGTTTAGGGTGGTCTTTAGAGCTAGTAACAGTGTTAGTATATAGGTCAGGGTCAGGGTAAATTTTAAGGTTAGTGTTAGGGCTAGGTTTACATCTAGAATTTGGGCTAGGGTTATGTCTAGATGTAGTGTTAGTGTTTGGTTGAAGTTAAGGTTTAGGGTTACAGTTGTTTCTCAGTTTTGTTTTAGTCCTAGGTTTAGGGTTTGGGCTAGTTATAAGATTAGCATTAGGGTTAGTGCTAGTGTTAGTGTTAGGCTAAGACTTCGGGTTAGGGTTAGATTTGGATTTAGCATTAGATCTAGGATTAGGGGTAGGTCAAATTATAGGGCGAGGGTTAGGGCTAGGGTTATAGTTATGGTAACAGATAGGGTTAGCACTAGGGCTTGGACTAGGGTGAGAATAATTGTTAGTTTTAGGCCTAGGGTTTTTGTTAGTTTTAGGGATAGGGCTAAGTTACGGCTAGGATTAGGGCTAGGGTTAGTGTTCACCTTAGGCCTAGTGTTATGGCTAAGGTTATAGTTAATTTTAGAGTAAGGTATGGTGTTATAGCTAGGTTTAGAGGTAGGGTGAGTGTCAGAATAGGGTTAGGGCTAGTGTTAGGTTTAGGGTTATAATTAAGGCTAGGTTTAGGGCTAGGATGAGGGCTAGGGTTTGTTGTAGGTTTAGGTCTAGAATTAGGTCTAGGGCTAATGTCAGGTCTAGTGTGACATGTTTGGGGTAGATTTAGGGTTAGGTTTGTGTCTAGGTCTAGTGTAAGTGTTAGGCTTAGGGTAAGTGTCAGGTCTAGAGCTAGTTGTATTTTTAGGGTCAGGATCAGGGTTAGGGTTTGTTTTAGGTTAAGGTTTAGGAATAGGGCTCAAATGAGCCTTAGGGTTTGTGTTAGGGTTATGGTAATTGGGTTATGTTTAGGTTTCAGGGTAGGTTTAGGGCAATGGAGAGCTTTAGGGTTAGCAAAAGAGTTAGGGTTATGCCTATGGTTAGCATTAAGATTAGGGTTATCATAAGGATAATATATAGGGTTAAAGCTATGGTTAGGGCTGGGGTTAGGTTAGTATTAGGGCTAGACTTAGGTTAGGTTTTGGGTTAGGGCTATTAACCCTAGCATAGGGTAGGGTTAGGGTTAAATTTAGGGTAAAGGTTAGGTTTTGAGCTAGGGTTAGGTCTAGGACGAGGGTTAGGTTTAGTATTATGGTAGGGTTAGGTTTTGGGTTAGGGCTAGGGTTTTCATTAGGGTTAGGATTAGGTTAATGGTAATAGATTCGGTTAGATGTAAGGTTAGCTTTATTGTTAAGGTTAGCCTTAGGTTTAAGTTTAGTTTTAGAGCTAGATTTACTGTTGATTTTAGGGTAAGTGTTAGGGTTTGAGTTAGGGTTAAGGCTATGGCAAGGTTTAAGTTTAGGTTTAGGTCTAGGATTAGGTTTATGGTTTGGGTTAGGGTATTGTTTAGGGTTAGGGATAGGGTTATCATTAGGGTTAGATTTAAAGTTAGGGTAATGGCTAGTGTTAGAGCTAGTGTTAGGTCTCGGGTATAGGTTAGGATTAGGGTTATGATTAAGATTATGGTTAGGGATAGTGCTAGGTTTATGTTGAGGCTAAGGGTTAGGCTTTGAGCTAGGGTTAGGGCTAAGGTGAGGGTTAGTGTTAGGGTTAGGACTAGGGTTAGGACTAGGGTTAGTGTTAGGGTGAGGGTTATGCTTATGGTAGGTTTAGGCCTCCATTAGGTTTAAGTTTTGTGTTAAGTTTAGGCCTAGAGTTAGTGCTATGTGTAATGTAAGATCCATGGTTCGGATTAGAGCTAGTTTTAGGGTTAGGGTTACAGCTATTTCTAGTGTTAGGTTAAGGTTTTGGGTTAGGGACAGGTTTATAGCTAGGTTTAATGTTAGTGTCAGGGCCAGTGTTCAGGTTAAAGTTAGGGTTAAGGTGAAAGCCAGAATATAACTAGAGTTAGGTCTAGTGGTAGGATTAGTGTTTGGTTTAGGTTAAGTGTTATTTTTAGGGCTAGAACTAAGTTTTTGTTTAGGTCAAGGGCTAGAGTAATAGCTAGATTTAGGATTAGGTTTAGGTCTAGGGCTAGTGTTAGGGTTAGGTTTGAGTATAAGTTTCTGGTAGGGCTAGTTTCAGGTTTTGGTTTCGGTTCAGTGTCAGGTTTAGACCTATAATTAGTGTTAGGGTCAGAATAAGGGTGAAGGTTAGGGTGAGGTTTTTGGTTAGAGTTAGATCTAGAATGAGGGCTAGTGTTAGGACTAGTAATAGGGTTACAGTTTGAGTTTGGCTAAGGATTAGGATTAGGAAGTGTGTTAGCATTATGAATAGAGTTTGGCTTAGGACAATGGATAGTATTAGAAATAGGCTTAGAGATTGGATTAGGGTTAGGTTTAGGGCTAGTTTTAGGGTTAGGGTTAAATCTAGTGTTAGGGCTTGGATTAGGGCTATTTTTGTGTTAGAGTTAGGGCTAGGGTTTGGCTAAGGCTAATGTAAGCACTAGGGTTACTATTAAGGTTAGTTTTAGGGTTAAGGTTTAGGCTAGGTCTAGTGTTAGCATTAGTTTTATGGTTAGGGTAATATTTAGAGCTATGATTTGTGTGTGTATATGAGTCAGGGTGAGGGTAAGTTTTAGTCCTAGGACTCGAATTAGAGCTCAGGTTATGGCTAGTTATGGGTTAGGGTTTGGTTTAGGTTAAGGTTTAGTGTTAGAGCAATTGCTCAGTTTCTTTTTTTTCTTAGGGCTAGGGCTTGGATTAGGGCTAGTTTTAGGACTAGCAATAGTGTTAGAGCTAGTTGTAGAATGAGGTTTAGGCTTAAGATTAGGGTTACATTTATAGTTATGGTTAGAACCATGGTTTGGGCTCTGGCTAGGTTTAGGGCTTAGGTTACAGCTATTGTGAGGGTTATAAATAGAAATAGGGCTAGGTTGTGAGTTATAGTTAGTCTTAGGGCTAGGGTTAGGGGTAGGGTTAAGGTTAGGGTTCAAATAAAGCTTGGATTAGCACTATGATTAATGTTAGGGTTGGGCCTATGATTAGGGCTAGGGTTAGATTTAGTTTTTGGGGAAGGGATGGGGTTATATAGCTAGGTTCAGTGCTAGGGCAAGGGTTATATTTAGGGATCAGGCTAAAGTGAGGGTTTGGGCTAGGATTAAGGCTAGGTTTAGGGCTAGAATGAGGACTCAGATTTGTGTTAGGTTTAAGGCAAGAATTAGGTAGAGTGCTAATGTCAGATCTAGAATTATTGTTAGGGATATTGTTAGGGTTAGTTTTATGGCTAGGTCCAGTTTAGAGTAAGGTTCAGGTTTAGAGCTAGGTGTGTTATTAGGGTCAGTGTGTTGTTCAAAATTTGGGTTAGGTTTTGGTTTAATTTTATTGCTCGAATTAGCATTAGGGTTAGGGTTACAGTAATTTATAGGGTTAGGTTTAGTGTTCACATTAGGTTTGTGTAAGGATAAGGTTAGTGTTAGTGATAGGTTTAGGGTTATGCCTAAATGGATAGGGTTAGATTTAGGTTTAGGACTAGGGTTAGTGTTAGGTTTAGCGTTACTGTTAGGGTTTGAGCTAGGATTAGGACTATGGCAATTGTTAGGTTTATGGTTAGTTCCAGGGTTAGGTTTACAGTTAGGGTTAGTTTAGGTTTAGGGTTAGGAGTAGGGTTAAGTTTACAGTTAGGGTTATAGTAGGTTTAGGGTTAGGGCTAATGTTATCATGACATTTATATTTAGAGTTAGTGTAATGGGTGGGGTTAGTTCTATGTTTAGACTATGTTTGGGTTAGGCTTATGTTTAGGGTAATGGATAGGTTTATGGCTAGGGTTATGGTTAGGATTAGGAGTAGGTGTTGGGGTAGGGGTAGGGGTAGGGTTACAGTTAGGCCTAGGTTTAGTGTTAGGGTTAGGTTTAGTGTAAGTGTTAGTGTTCGAACTATGGTTAGGGCTAGGGCGACAGTTAGGATTAGTATCAGATCTAGGTTTAGGATTAGGGTTAAGTTTAGGTCTAGGATTAGCATTAGGGTAAGTGTTATGTTTAGTGTAAGGGATAGGGTTAGACCTAGAGTTAGGACTAGGATTATGGTTAGGATTAAATCTAAGGTTAGTTTTAGGGTTAGGGCCAATTTTTTGGCTAGGGTTAGGTTTAGGGTAATGGTTAGGGCTAGGTTTAGGGTTATAACAAGGTAAAGGGCTCAGTTGAGGACTAGGTTTGGGGTTAGGTAATGACTAGGATTAGGGCTACAGCTAATGTAAGAACTAGAGTTATGATTAGGGCTACTTTTATGGTTATGGTTAGGGCTATTTCTAGTTTTAGGTTTAGGTATACTTTTGGGGTGATGTTAGAGCTAGGGTTAGTGTAAGGTCAGACTCAGTAAGGTCAGACTCATGCTGAAGGTTAGATTTAGGGTTAGGTTAGGAGTAGAAGTAGGACTAAGGTTAGGCTTAGGTGTAGGCTTAGGTTTTGGTTTAGGTTAAGGGTTAGGTTTAGGGCTATACCTTGGTTTTGTTTTAGGGATTGAACTAGATTAGGGCTAGTTTTAGGATTAGTGTTAGTGTTAGGGCTAGTGTTAGTGTGAGGTTTTGGCTTAGGGTTACGGTTGGACTTAGAGTTATGGTTAGTTCTAGGGTTAGGGCTAGGGCTAAGGTTAGGTCAAGTGTTAGGGTTACGGTAAGGGATAAGGTAGATCTAGGAATAGGGTTAGGGCAAGAGTTATACTAAGTCTTAGCGCTAGTGTTAGGGTTAGGGCTAAATTAGGGCTAGGATCAGGTCTAGGATTAGTGTAAGGATTAAGTCTAGAGTTAGCATTAGAGTTAGATTTGGGGAACGGGATCGGGTTATAGCAATTTTCAGATCTAGGGCGAGGGATAATATTAGGGATAAGGCTAGATTTAGGGTTTGGGTTAGGAACAATGCTAGGTTTAGGGCTAGGATGAGGGCTCTCATTTGTGTTAAAGATATGGCAAAAATTAGGGCTAGGGCTAATATCAGGTCTAGGTTTATGGTTAGGGATAGTTTTCATGTAAGATTTATGGCTAGGTCTAGTGTCAGAGTTAGGTTTAGGGTGAGGTTCTTGTTGAGAGCTAGGGGTATTATAATACTCAGAGTCAGGTTTTTGGGTTTGGGTTAGGTTGAAGTTTAGGGTTATGGATCAAATTAGCATTAGGTTTGAGTTAGGGTTAGGGTAATGGATAAGGTCAGGTTTATGCTTCAGGTTAGGTTTAGGGCTCAGGTTAGATTTAGGGTAATGGATAGGGTTAGGGTTAGGCCTAGGGTTAGCATTAGATTTATGGTTATCATTAGGGTAATGGGTAGGTTTAGAGCTAGGGATAGGGCTAGGGTTAGGTTTAGGATTAGGGCTAGATTTAGGGTTAGGGTTATGATTAAGGCTAGGGTTAGGTTTAGGATATGGGTTAGGGTATGAGCTAGGGTTAGTGCTAACTATAAGGATAGGTTTAGGATTAGGTCTAGGGTTAGGATTAGGGTTTTCATTAGGGTTAAGGTAATGGACAGGTTTAGATATTGGGTTAGGATTAGGGTTAGGTTTAGGTTAAGGACTAGGATTATTTTTAAGTTTAGCATAATTGTTAGGGTTTGAGCTAGGGTTAGGTTTATGTTTAGGTCTAGGGTTAGGTTTACAGTTAGGGTTAGAGTAGGTGCAGGGTTAGGGCTAAGATTATCATGACGTTTATGATTAGGGTTAGGGTTATGGGTGGGGTTAGAGCTAAGGTTAAGTCTAGTTTTAAGTTTAGGATTAGGGTTAGCATTAGGGTTAGGGTTAGGCTTATC
>NW_026007250.1:58520-62732 GCF_001458135.2 Marmota marmota marmota
ATTTATGATTAAGACTCGAATTAGGGCTAGGGCTAGATCTAGGTGTAGTGCTAGAGTTAGGGCTAGGGTTACTATTAACCTTAGGGTTAGGGTTAAGGTAATGGATAGGGTTAAGTTTGGTTTAGATTTTGGTTTAGAGTTAGAATTAGTGATAGGGTTAGGATTAGACCTATGGCCATGTTTAGGTTTATGGTTTGGTTTATGGTTTGATCTAGGGATAGGGCTATACTGAGTGTTAATTTTAGGGTTATGTCTATGGTTAGTTTTCTGATTAGGGTTAGGTTTAACATTAGGGTTTGGTCTAGGATTATCAATAAGTTTAGGTTTAGGGTTAGGGTAATGTGTAAATTTAGAGCTAGGTTTAGGGCTATGTTAAGTTTAGGATTTGGGCTAGGGTTAGGGTGAGAGTTAGGCACCGGTCTAGGTTTTTTGTTTAGGGTAAGGGTTAGGCTTTGAGCTATCTTAAACATAACTTATCTTAAACATAACTTATCTTATGGTAAGTGTTAGGGTTTCAGCTAGCTTAGATTTAGGGTTAGGGTTAGGTTCACAGTTAGTTTTAGGGTTAGGTTTATGTTTAGGGTTAGGGCTAGTGTTAGGGTTTGGTTTAGGGTAAGCATCGGGTTTAGACCTAGGGTTTATGTTATCATCAGAATAAAGGTTAGGGTTAGGGTTAGGGTTTGGGATAGCGTTAGAGCTTGAATGAGATCTAGCGTTAGGACTATTAATAGGGTTAGGGTTTGGTTAGTCTAAGGATTAGGGATAGGTCTAGGGTTACCATTAGGGCTAAAATTTTGCTCTGGGTAAGGGATAGGGTTAGGTTTATGGTTAGGGTTAAAGCTAGGTTTAGGGCTCTGATTAAGGCTAGTTTTATGTGAGGATTAAGGCTAGGGTTAGGGCAACAGCTAATATAAAAACTAGGATTAAAATTAGGTTTAGGGTTAGGGTTAGGTCAAATGTGAGGGTTAGGTTTAAGATTAGAGTGATATTTATAACTTGGGTTAATGTTAGGATATCAGTCAGGTCAGAGTTAGTTTTAGGACTCAAATTAGGGCTAGGGTTACTGTTAGGGTTCAGTTTAAGTTTAGGGTGGTGTTTAGAGCTAGGATGAGTGTTAGGATATAAGTCAGGTTCAGGGTTATTTTCAAGGTTATGATTAGGACTCCAATTAGGGCCAGGGTTAATTCCAGGTGTAGTGTTCGGGTTTGGTTTAAGTTATGGTTAGTGTTTGGCCTGTTGCTTAGTTTTGTTTTAGTTCTATGATTAGGGTTAGGGCTACTTTTATCATTAGCTTTAGGGTCAGGGTTAGGGTTATGCTAAGGTTTAGGATTAAGGCTAGATTTAAGGCTAGATTTAGGGCTAGCTTTTGTGTTAGGTTTAGGGCAAGAATTAGGGCTAAGACTAATGTCAGGTCAAGATTTATAGTTAGTGATATTTTTAGGGTTAGGTTCATGGCTAAGTCAAATTAAAGTGTTACATTTAGGGAAAGGGTCAGATTAAGACCTGGGGTATTATTAGGGTCAGGGTCAGGCTTCGGGTTTGGGTTAGGTTAAGGTTTAGAGTTAAGGCTCAAATTAGCATTATGGTTAGAGATAGGGTTAGGGTAATGGTTAGTGTTAGGTATAGGGTTAGGTTAGGTTTAAGGTAATGGATATGGTTAGGGTTTGTGATAGGTTTAGGATTAGGTCTAGGGTTAGCATTAGGGTTATGGTTATCATTAGGGTAATTTATAGGGTTGGACCTAGTTTTAGGGCTAGGTTTATGGATAGGATTAGGGGTAGAGTTAGTGTTAGTGTCAGGGTTAAGTGAGGGTTACATTTAGGATTAGGTTTGGGGTACGGTTTAGGGTTTGAGCTAAGATTTTTGCTATGGCTAAGGTAAATTTAGGGTTTGGTCTAGGGTTATGGTCATGGCTAGTGTTATGGTTATGGGTAGAGTTATCATTAGGGTTAGGGTAATAGGTTTAGATGTCAGGTAAAAGATAGGGTTAGGTTTAGGTTAGCATTAGGTTTAGGTTTAGGATTCGCATTAGGGTTTGAGCTAGCTTAATTTTAGGGTTAGGGTTAGGTTCACTGTTAGTTCTAAGGTTAGGTTTATGTTTAGGTTTAGGGTAGTTTTAGCTTTAGGTCTAGTGTTATCATTAAGGTTAAGTTTAGGGTTAGGGTAATTGGTAGGGTTCGAGCTAGGGTTAGGGCTTCTGTTAACTTTAATATTAGGGCTGGGGTTACGGTTAGGCCTTGGGTTATTGTTAGGGTTAGGTTAAGTGCAATGGTTAGGGATTGAGCTAGGTTCAGGGCTAAGGCGAGGGTTAGGGTTACAGTCAAGGTAAGTTTAGGGTTAAGGTTAGGTTTAGGGCTAGGATTACCATTAGTTTTAGGGTTATGGTTAGTGTAATGGACAGAGTTAGAGCTAGGGTTGGGCTATGGTTACAGTTAGGACTATGGCTAGATTTAGGGTGAGGTTTAGGTTTTGGGCTAGGGTTAAATTTAGGGTAAGGTTTAGGGTTTGAGCTAGGGTTAGGGCTAGAATGAGGGTTAGGGTTAGGGTTAGGGCTAGGTTTAGGGTTAGAGTTAAGCTTAGGGTTAGGTTTAGGGCTGTAATTAGGGCTCGGTTTTGTGTGAGGTTTAGGGCTAGTGTTAGGTATATTGGTAATGTAAGAGCTAGACTTATGTTTATGGCTAGATTTAGAGTTCGTCTAGTGTTAGCCTTAGTTTTTGGGTTAGGATAAATTTTAGGTTAGAGTTTTTGTTAGGGTAAGTGTGAGGGTTCAGGTTAGAATTAAGTTTAGAGTTAGGTCCTGAATGAGGACTAGGGTTAGGTCTAGGGGTAGAGTTAGTGTTTGGTTTAGGTTAAGGGTTATTGTTAAGCCTAGGGCTAGCATTATGGCTATATTTAGAATTAGGTTTAAGTCTAGGGCTACTGTTAGTGTTAGGTATAGTGTTAGGGTTACTGGTAGGGCTAGTGTTAAGTTTTGGATAAGGGTTAGGATCAGGTTTAAACCTAAGTTTATTGTTAGGGTCAGAATAATTGTCAGGGTAAGGGATAGGTTTTGGATTAAGTTTAGAGCTAGAATGAGGGTTAGGGTTAGGACTAGTAATATAGTTAGGGTTTGAGATAGGCATATAATTAGGGTTAGGACTAGGGTAGCAATAGAGTTTGAGTTTTACTAAGTGTAAAAATAGGGTTACAGCAAAAATTAGGACTAGGTATAGTTATAGGGTTAGGGCCAGGATAGGCCTCAGATTAGGGCTAGGATTTGTGTTAGGTTTAGGGCTATGGCTAATTTAAGAACTGACATTATGATTAGGGCTAGTTTTAGGGTTAGGTTTAGGGCGAGGTCTAGTGTTAGGATTAGGTTTAGGGATAGGGTGATGTGTAGACCTAGGGTTAGTGTTAAGGTCAGAGTCAGGGTTAGTATTAGTTCTAAGGTTAGGGTTAGGACTCGAATTAGGGCTAGGGTTAGGGCTAGGTGTAGTGTTAGAGTTTGGTTTAGGTTAATGTTTAGGGTCAATTCTATGGTTCAGTTTTGCTTGACCGCTAGGTCTAGGGTTAGGGCTAGTTTTCAAATTAGTGTTTGGGTTAGTGCTAGAGTCATGGTGTGGTTTAGGCTTAGGTTTAGGGTTAAATTTAGAGTTAGAATTAGACCTAGGTTTAGGGCTACAGAGAAGGTTAGGGCTAGGGTTAGTACTAGGGTTTCAGGTACCATAAGTGATATAGGGTTAGAACTAGGGATAGGGCTAGGGTGAGAGTTAGAGTTAGTCTTAGTGTTAGGGTTAGATTTAGGGTTAGAATTAGGGCTTGCTTATTTAGGGCTAGAATAAGAGCTAGGGTTAGTATTAAGGCTGAGCCTATGTTTATGGCTAGGGTTATGGTTATGGTTATGGTTAGGTATGATGTTATAGCTAGCTTTAGTACTAGGGCAAGGGTTAAAATTAGGTTTAGGTCTATGGTTAGGGTTAGATTTAGGATTAAGGCTAAGATTAGGGCTAGGATAAGGACTAGAGTTTGTTTTAGGGTTAGGGCCTCATTAGGGCTAGGGCTAATGTCAGGTATATGGTTATGATTAGAGTTAGTGTTAGGGTTATGATTATTAGGGTTATGATTAGGTTTATGGATATGGTTAGGTTTAGGGTTCAGGTTAGGTTTAGTGTAATGTATAGGTTTAGGGTTAGGAATAGGTTTAGGGTTATTCTAGGGTTAGCACTAGGGTTA
>NW_026007250.1:64699-77279 GCF_001458135.2 Marmota marmota marmota
GATTAGGTTTACAATTAGGATTAGAGCTAGGGTTATCATTAGGGTTAAGGTTTGGTTTAGGGTAATGGATAATTTTAGAGATAGTATTAGGGCTATTGTTAACATTATGATTAGGGCTAGGATTAGGTTAGGTTTAAGGATATGGCTTGGGATATGTTTAGTGTACGGTTTGGGGTTTTATCTAGGGTTAGGTCTAAAGCGAGGTTTAGGGTTAGCATGAGGGTTAGGCTTAGGGTAAGGGATAATGTTAGGTTAGGGTTATGGTTATGCTTTGCGAGAGTTTTAGGCCTAGGATTAGGGCTAGGTTTTGTGTTAGGTTTAGAGCTAGTTTTAGTGCTATGGTAATGTAATGGTTATGCTTATGGTTATGGCTAGGTTTAGTGTTAGGTTTAGGTTTCAGTTAGGGTCAGTTTTATAGCTAGGGTTAGTGTTAGTGTAAGAGTCTGTGTTTGGATTAGGGTTAGTGTTAGGGCTAGAGCCAGAATTAGCATTGGTTAGGTCTAGAGGTAAGGTTAGTGTTCGGCTTAGGTTAAGGGTTATCATTAGAGCTAGGGCTAGGTTTCTGTTTAGGTCTTGGTTAAAGATATGGCTAGATTTAAGATTAGGTTTAATCTAGGTCTAGTATTAAGGTTAGGTTTAGATATAGGGTTATGTGTAGGGCTAGTGTTAGGGTTTGTTTTAATTTCAGGGTCAGAATACGGGTCAGGGTTAGGGTTTGGATTTGGGTTAGGTTATAACAAGAATGAGGGCTAGGTTTAAGACTAGTAATAGGGTTAGTGTTTGGGTTAGAGTAAGGATTAGTTTTAGGACTAGGGTTAGCATTAGTGTTGGGGTTTGGCTAAGGTAAAGGATAAGGTTAGAGGTAGGGTTAGAGCTAGGGTTCAGGTTAGGGCTAATGTCAGGTCTAGGGTTATGGTTAGAGATAGGTTTTGGTTTATGTTAATGGTTAGGTCTAGTGTAAGGGTTAGATTTAGGGTAAGGGTCAAATTTACAACTATGTGTATTATTAGGGTCAGTGTACAGCTTAAGATTTGGTTTAGGTTAAGGTTTAGGTTTAGGGCTCCTCTTAGCATTAGGGTTAGAGTAATAAATAGGGTTAGGATTCAGGTTCATTAGGGTAATGAATAGGTTTAGGGATTGTGATAGGTTTAGAATTAAGCCTAGGGTTTGCCTTAGGGTTAGGATTATGGTTAGAGTAATGGATAAAATTAGAGCTAGGGTTAGGGCTAGTGTTATGGTTAGTATTAGGGCTGTGGTTAGGATAGTGAATAGAATTAGAGCTATGGTTAGGGCTATGGTTAAGGTTAGGATTAGGGCTAGTGTTAGGTTAGGGTTTGGGATAGGGCTAGGGTTATGTTAAGGGTAAAGGTTAGGCTTTGTGCTAGGGTTTGGTCTAAAGCGAGGCTTAGGGTTAGGGTTATGGCTAGGGTTAGGTTTAGGTGTACACTTAGGTCTATGTTCAGGCCTAGGATTAGGGCAGGTTTTGAGTGTAAATTTAGGCCTAGGATTTAGGGTCATGTGTAATGTAAGAGCTAGGGTTATGATTAGGGCAAGTTTTAGGTTTTGGGATATAGCTAGGTCTAGTTTTAGGACTAGGTTTTGAGTTAGGGTGAGCTTTGGAGTTAGGATTATGTTAGGGTCAGGGCCAGTGTTCAGGTTAAAGTTAGTTTTGGGGTTAGTGCCAGAAATAGGACTAGGGTTAGGTCTAGGGCCAGGGTTAATATTTGGGTTAGGTTAAGGGTTATTGTTAGTGCTAGGGCAAGGTTGTTGTTCAGTCTTTGGCTAGAGATATGGCTAGATTTATGATTAGGGTTAACTCTAAGGCTAATGTTAGGTTTAGGTTTAAGTATAAAATTACCTGTAGGGCTAATGTTAGGTTTCGATTTCTGGTTAGTTTCAGGTTTAGACCTACGGTTATTGTTAGGGTCAGAATAAGTGTCAGTGTTAGGGTTTGGGTTTGGTTTAGGATTAGAGCTAGAATGAAGGTTAGGGTTAGGACTAGTAATAGGGTTAGGGTTTTGGTTAGGCTATTGATTAGCGTTAGGACTATGGTTAGCATTAGGTTTAGGGTTTAGCTTAAGGTTATGGATAGGGTAAGAGCTAGGTTTAGAGCTAGGGGGAATGTATGAGTTAGGGCTACTTTTAAGGTTAGGGTTAAAACTATGGTTTATGCTCAGATTAGGGCCAGGTTTTGGGTTAGATTGGGCTAGTGTTTGACCTACAAATAATGTATGAACCAGGGTTATTATTAGGGCACCTTTTTGGGTAAGTGTTATGGTGATGTCAAGTGTTAGGTTTAGGGGTAGGGTTAACATGATGTTTAGAGCTATGGTTAGTTTTAGAGTCAGGGTCAGTGTTTGGGTTATAGTTAGATTTAGGGTTAAACCCAGAATTATAACTCGAATTAGGTCTAGGTGTAGGGTTAGTGTTTGTTTCATATTAAGGTTTATTATTAGGGCTAGAACTAGGTTTTTTTTAGGTCTAAGGATAGAGATATGGCTAGATTTAGGATTAACTTCAGGTCTAGGGCTAGTGTTAGGGTTAGGTTTAGGTGTAGTTTATTGCTAGTGCTAGAGTTAGGGTTTAGTTTATGGTTAGGGTCAGGTTTAGACATACGGTTATGATTAGTGTCAGAATAAGTGTCAGGGTTAGGACTAGGATTTGGTTTATGATTAGGGTTAGGTTTAGACATATGGTTACCGTTAGGGTCAGAATAAGTGTCAGGGTTAGGGTTGGGGTTTGGGTTATGGTTAGAGATAGAATGAGGGCTAAGTTTAGGACTAGTAATAGGGTGAAGGTTTAGGTTGGGCTAAGGATTAGGGTTAGGCCTAGGGTTAGCATTAGGGTTAGGTTTAGTTTAGGGTAAGTGATAGGTTTAGAGCTAAGGTTAGAGCTATATTTAGGGTTAGGGCTAGGGTTAGTGTTAAGTTTAGGTTTAGGGTTAAAGCTAGGGTTAGGTCATGAATTAAAGTTAGGTTTTGGTTAGAATTATGGCTAGTTTTAGAGTTATGGTCAATGTATAGACTATGGTTAATATTTGGGCTAGTTATACAACTAGGTTTAGGACTAGGTCTAGTGGTAGGGTTAGGTTTAACATTAGGGTGATGTTTAGAGCTAGGGTTAGTGTTAGGGTCAAATTCAAGGTCAGAGTAGTTTTAGGGTTAGGGTTTGGACTCGAATTAGGGCTAGAGTTAGGGCTACGTGTAGGGTTAGGTTTTGGTTTAGGTTATGTTTTAAAGTTAGGGCTATGGCTCAATTTTGTTTTAGGGCTAGCGCTATGGTTAGGGCTAGTTTTAGGCTTAGCTTTAGGTTTGGGGCAAGTGTTAGGTTAAAGTTTAGTCTTAGAGTTAAAATTAGATTTAGATTTAGGATTAAATCTAAGGTTAGTTCTAGGGTTAAGGATAGGGCTACTGTTAGGTCTTGGTTTATGGCTAGCATGAGGGTTATGTTAAGGTACAGGGTTATAACTAGGAATATGGCTGGGGTGATAGTGAGAGTTAGTCTTATGGCTAAGCTTAGTGATTGTTAGGTATAGGGCTTAGTTAGGACTAGTAAGAGGGCTAGGTTTATGGTTACGTTTAGGCCTCAATTTAGTTTTAGCCTTAGGGTCAGGTTTAGTTTAAGGGGTGGGATTAGAGCTAGTGATAGGGCTAGGGTGAAAGTTAGAATTAGGGTTAGAGCTAGGGTTTCATTAGAGTTATGATTAAGGCTATGATTAGGGCTAGGATGAGGTCTAGGGTCTGTGTTAGGGTTAGGGCTAGGATTAGTGTTAGGGCAAATGTCAGGTCTAGGGTTACGGTTAGGGATAGTTTTAGTGTTAGGTTATGGCTATGCTTAGTGTAAGTGCTAGGGTTAGGATAAGAGTCAAATTTAGAGCTAGGGGTACTATTAGGGTCAGAGTCAAGTTTAGGTTTTGTTTAGGTTAGGATTTAGGGTTAGGGCTCGAATTAACTTTAGAGTTTGGGTTAGGGTAATAATAGGGTTTGCTTTAGGGTTCAGGTTAGATTTTGCATAATGAATAATTTATGGTGAGGGATAGGTTTAGATTTAGGCTTAGGGTTAGCATTATAATTAGGGTTATGTTTAGGGTAATTGATAGGGTTAGAGCTAAATTTATGGCTAGGGTTATGGATAGGATTAGGGTTAGGGTTAGGGTTAGAGTTATGGGTTTGGTTTGTGTTAAGTTTAGGGCTAGAATTACGGCTAGGGCAAATGTCAGTCTAGGACCATGGTTAGGAATACTTTTAGGGTTAGGTTTATGGCTAGGTCTACTATAAAGGTTAGGTTTAGAGGTAGGGTCAAGGTTAGAGCTAGGTATTTTATCACGGGAAGGGTCAGAGTTAGGGTTTGTGTTAGGTTAAGGTTTAGGGTCAGGGCTCAAATTAGCATTAGGGTTAGGGTTAGGGTAATGATAGGGTTAGGTTTAGTGTTCAGGTTAGGTTTAGGTTAATGAAATAGGTTAGGGTTAGGGATTAGTTTAGGGTTAGGCCTAGGGTTACCATTAAATTTATGGTTATGGTTATGGTAATGAATAGGGTTAGAGCTAATGATAGGGCTAGAGTTATGGTTAGAATTCTAGCTAGTGTTAGGGTAAGGTTTAGGGTTAGTGTTAAAACTACAGTTAAGGCTTGCATTAGGGCTTGGTTTAGGGTTTGATTAGGGCTAGGGTTAGGGCTATGGCTAATGCATGAACTAATGTTACAATTAGTTCTAGTTTTAGGGTTAGGGTTAGGGCTTGGTATAGTGTTATATTTAAGTTTAGGGTTAGGGTGATGTTTAGAGCAAGGGTTATTATTAGGGTCAGTGTCAGAGTCAGGGTTAGTTTTAGGGTTAGGTTTAGAATTCAAATTACATCTAAAATTAGTACTAGGTGTATGGTTAGGGATTGGTTTAGGTTAAGGATTAGGGATGAAATTTGGTTTTGTTTTAGGGGTAGGGCTAGGGTTATGGCTAGATTATGGATTAGCATCAGGATTAGGGCTAGTGTTAGGTTGAGGTTTAGGCTAAGAGTTAGGGTTAGATATAGAGTTAGGGTTAGATCTAGTGTTAGGGCTAGGGCTAGGTCTGGGGTTAGGGCGAGGTTTAGGGTTATGGTAAGGAATATGGTTAGAACTAGGAATACGGCTAAGGTGAGAATTACAGTTAGAGTAGTAGTATTAGGGTTAGTGTTAGGGTTAGGGCTAAATTAGGGCTAGGATTAGGTGCTAGGGTTAGGGTTAAGGCTAAATTAGGGCTAGGATTAGGGCTAGAGTTAGGGTTAGGGTTAGGCCTAAATTAGGGCTAGAATTAGGTCTAGTGTTAGTGTTATGGTTAGGGCTAAATTAGGACTACTATTAAGGCTAGGGTTAGTGTTGGGTTTAGGCCAAGGGGTTGGGCTAGAGTTAGGGTTAGCATTGGTGTTAAGGTTAAGTTTAGGGGAATGGGTGGGTTTATAGCTAGATTTAGGGCTATGGTGAGTGTTAGAATTTGTATTAGTTCTAGGGTTATTGTTCAGTTTAGTATTCTGTTAGTGTTATGGCTAAGAACAGGTCTAGGGCTAATATCAGGTCTAGGGTTAATGTTTAGGATAGTTTTAGAGTTAGGTTATGGCTACGTCTAGTGTAAGAGTTGGGTTTAGGATAAAGGTCAGCTTTAGGGCTAGGGTTATTATTAGGGTCAGGGTCAGGGTCAAGGTTAGCATTTGGTTTAGCTAAAGGTTTAGGGTTAGGGCTAGAATTAGCATTAGGGTTAAGTTTAGTGTTAGCGTAATGGATAGGGCTTTGTTTAGGTTTGAGTTAAGGTTTAGGGTAATCAAAGGGAAAGGTTAAGCAATTCGGGTTAGTGTTCGCATTATGGTTAGGTTTATGTTTAGTGTAATGGATAGTTTAGAGCTAGGGTTAGGCTAGGTTATGGTTTGGATTAAGTCTAAGTTTAGGGCTAGGTTTACGGATAGGGCTAGGGTGTGATTTAGGGTAAGTTTTAGGGTTAGGGTGTTATGTTTAGGGTTAGGGTTATGGTTAGGTTAGGGTAGGGGTTAGTGTTTGAGCTAGGGTTAGGGCTAGGGTGAAGGTTAGGTTTAGGTTTAGGTCTAGGTTTACATTAATGATTAGAGTTAGGTTTAGTGTTAGTGATATTGTTTTAATTAGGGTTAGATTTAGGGTAATGGATACGGTTAGAGCTAAGTTTCAGGCTAGGTTTAACAATAGGATTATGGTAGGTTTAGGGATAGTGTTTAGGATAGANAGTCATTTTGTGGGTTAGGGTTTGGGATAGGTTAAGGTTTAAAGTTAGGGCTCGAATTAGCATTAGTTTTAGGATTATGGTTATATTAATGGATAGAGTTAGAAATCAGTTCAGGGCTAGGTTTAGGTTATATTAGGGCTAGGTTTGGGTTAAGGTAGTTCTAGGGTTAGGGTTACGGCTAATGTAAGTACTAGTGTTAAAATTATGGCTAATTTTAGTGTTTTAATGCTAGGTTTAGTGTTAGGTTTAGGGTTAGGGTTAGTGTGATATTTAGAGCTCGGGTTAGTGTTATGATCAGAGTAAGGGTCAGGGTTAGTTTTAGGGTTTGGTTTAAAACTCGAATTAGGGCTAGGGTTAGGGCTAGGTGTAGGTTTAGGGCTTGATTTAAATAAGGGTTAGGTTTAGAGCTTTGGCTCGGTTTGGTTTTAAAACTAGGGTCAGTGTTAGGAAATTTTTAGGATTAGAGTTAGGGTTAGGGCTAGTCTTAGTATTAGGCTTAGTCTTCAGTTTAGGGTTAGATTTACAGTTAGGTTATTATCTAAGGTCAATGCCAGGGCTAAGGATAGTGAAAGAGTTAAGACTAGGATTTGGGATAGGGTTAGGTTTATGGGAAGGGATAGGATTAGAATGAGTGATAGGGCCAGTGTGAGAGTTAGAGTTATTCTTAAGGCTAGGGTTAGGGTTAGGTTTAGCGATAGGGCTAAATTACGGCTAGGGTTAGTGTTAGGGCTAGGGTTAGGGCTAGTTTTAGAATTAGCATAAGGGTCAGGGCTAGTTTTAGGCTTAAGCATCGAGTTAGGGTAAGATTTAAAGTTAGGTTTTGACCTAGTGTTCACTCTAGGGCTAAGGATAGGGCAATTGTGACTACAAAGGTTAGAAATAGAGTTAGGGTTACATTTAGGGTAAGGGATGTGGTTTTGGCTAGGTTTAGGGCTAGGGCAAGGGTTAGAATTAGGGTTAGGGCTAGAGTTAGGGTTAGGGTTATGATTAAGGCTAGGTTTATGGCTAAGATGGGTTTTAGGGTTTGTGTTAGAGATAGGGATACTATTAGGACTACAGGTAATGTCAGGTCTAGGGTTATAGTTAGAGCTAGATTTAGTGTTAGGTTTGTTGCTTGGTCCAGTGTAAGGATTAGGTTTAGGGTAAAATTCAGGTTTATATATAGGGTTATTTTTAGGGTCAGGGTCAGGGTTAGGGTTTGGGTTAAGTTAGGGTTTAAGTTTAGGTTAATGACAGGGTTAGTTTTAGGTTTTAAGTTGGGTTTAGTGTAATGGATAGGTTAGGGTTAGGCCTGGGTTTAGCTTAAGAGTTAGGGTTATTGTTAGGATAATTGATAGGTTTAAACCTAACGTTAGGACTAGGGTTATGTATAGCATTAGGGCTAGTTTTGGGTTAGGGTTAGGTTAAAATTTAGGGTTAAAGTTAGGTTTGGGACTCAGATTAAGGCTAGGTTTTACGTTAGGTTTGGGCCAGGGTTAAGGCTATGGCTAATGTATGAAGTAGGGTTATGTTTAGTGCTAGTTATAGGATTAGGGTTAGGGCTAGGTCTAGTGTTAGGTTGAGGTTTCTGGTGGTGATGATGTTTAGAGTCAGATTTAGTATTAGTGTCAGAGTCAGGGTCAGGGTTAGTTTTTGGGTTAGGGTTAGGACTAGAATTAGGGATATGATTAGAGCTAGGTGTAGGGTTAGTGTTTGGTTTAGGTTAAGGGTTAGGGTTATTACTATGAATTGGTTTTGTTTTAGGGCTAGAACTAGGGTTAGAGCTAGTTTTATGATGAGCATTAGTGTTAGAGCTAGTGTTAGGTTTAGGCTTAGAATTAGGATTAGGGTAAGATTGAGAGTTAGGGTTAGATCTAGGGTTGTGGCCAGGGCTTTGATTAGGGATAGGGCTACGCCAAGTTTTAGGGCTAGGATAAAGGTTCCAGTAATGGATAGAGTTAGAACTAGGGTTAGGGTTAGGGTGAAATTTAAGGTTAGTTTTTGGGCTAGAGTTAGAGTTAGGGTTACACATAGGGTTAAATTAGGGCTAAGATTAGGGCTAGGTTTAGTGTTAGGGTTAGGCCTAGGGTTTCGGTTAGGGATAAAATTAAGGCTATGTTTGGGCTAGGATAAGGGCTAGGGTTTGTGTTAGGATAAAGACTAGGATTAAGATTAGGGTTAATTTCAGGTCTAGGGTTAATTTTAGAAATAGTTTTATGGTTAGGTTTATGGCTAGGTCTAGTGTAAGGGTTAGGTATGGTAAGAGTCAGGTTTAGAGTTAGGGGAATTATTAGGGTCACGGGTCAGTGTTAGGGTTTATGGTGATGATGATGTTTAGAGCCAGGTTTAGTGTTAGGGTCAGAGTCAGGGTCAAGGTTAGTTTTTGGGTTAGGGTTATGACTAGAATTAAGGAAATGATTAGAGCTAGGTCTAGGGTTAGTGTTTGGTTTAGGTTAAGGGTTAGGGTTATGACTATGAATCGGTTTTGTTTTAGGGCTAGAGCTGGGTGTAGGTTTAGTGTTTGGTTTAGGTTTGAGGTTAGGTTAGGGCTTGAATTAGCATTAGGGTTAGGGTTAGTGTAATGATTGGGTTAGGTTTAGTGTTCAGGGTATGTTTAGGGTAATTGATAAGATTGGGAAAGTGATAGAGTTAGAGTTAAGCCTAGGGTTAGCATTATGGTAA
Organism: Marmota marmota marmota; assembly: GCF_001458135.2. Classification (NCBI taxonomy): domain Eukaryota; kingdom Metazoa; phylum Chordata; class Mammalia; order Rodentia; family Sciuridae; genus Marmota; species Marmota marmota. The sequence continues at coordinate 73,583 of NW_026007250.1, forward strand.
GGGTTATGTTTAGGGTAATGGATACAGTTAGAGTTAAGGTTATTGCTAGTGTGATGTTTAGTATTAGGTCTTGTGTTAGGGTTAAGGTGAGGGTTTGTACTAGGATTAGGTTAGGGTTATGTTGAGCATAAGGGTTAGGTTCTGAGCTATGATTAGGGCTAGGTTGAGAGTTAGGTTCCGAGTTAGGTCTAGGGATAGGATTATGGTAAATTTTGTGTTAGGGTTGGGGTTAGGGTTAGACTTAGATTTAGTGTTAGGATCAGAATAAGGGTCAAGGTTAGGGTTAGGGTTTGGGATAGTGTTAGAGCTAAAATGAAGTCTAGGGTTAAGACTATTAATAGTGTTAGTGTTTTGGTTACTCTAAGGTCTAGGGATAGGTCTAGGGTTACTCTTAGGTTTATGGTTTTGCTTAGGGTAAGGGATTAATTGATTGATCTAGTATTAGGGCTATGGTTAGGTTCAGAGTTAGAGTTAAAGCTAGCTTTAGGGCTAGGATTAGGGCTAGTTTTTGTGTTAGGTTTAGGGCGAGGATTAGGGCATCGGCTAATGTAAGAACTAGGGTTACCATTAGGGTTAGTTTTAGGGTTAGGGTTAGGTGTAGGTTGAGTGCTAGGGTTAGATTTAAGGTTAGGGCAATATTTATAGCTATGGTTCTTGTCAGGATAAAAGTCAGGGTCAATGTTAGTTTTAAGATTAACATTAAGACTCGAATTAGGGCTATTGTTAATGTTAGTGTTTGGTTTGATTTTAGGGCAGTGTTTAGAGCTAGGGTGAGTGTTAGAATATGAGTCAGCATAAGAATTAGTTTTAAGGTGAGGCTTAGGAATTGAATTAGGGTAGGTTTAAGTCTAGGTGTAGTGTTAGTGTTTGGTTTAAGTTAGGTTAGGGTTAGGGCTATCATTCAGTTTTGGTTCACTGCTAGGATAAGGGTTAGGGCTAGTTTTATGATTATCATCAGAGTTACGGCTAGTGTTAGTGTTCAGCTTAGGCTTAGGTTTAAGTTTAGGTTTAGAGTTAGGGTTAGGGCTGGGACCAACTTTAGGGCAAGTGTTAGGGCTAGTGTTAGGTTTACAGTAGCAGATAGGGATAGAACTAGGGATAGGGCTAGGACAAGAGTTAGAGTTAGTCTTAAGGCTAGGGTTAGGATAGGGTTAGAGATAGAACTAAATTAGTGCTAGGATTATGGCTAGGTTTTGTGTTTAGCTTAGGCCTAGGGTTAGGATTAGGGTTAGGTTTAAATTTAGGGTAAGGGATGACATTATAACTAGGTTTAGAGGTAGGGTGAGAGTTAGAATTAGGTTTAGGTGTAGGGCTAGAGTTAGGGTTATGATTGAGGCTAGGTTTAGGGATAGGATGAGGGCTAGGTGTGTTTTTAGGGTTAGGGCTAGGTTTATGGCTAGGACTAATTTCAGGTCCAGAATTATGGTTAAAGATAGTTTTAGTATTAGGTTTATGGCTACGCCTAGGCTAAGGGTTAGGTGTTGGGTTATGGTCAAGTTCAAAGCTAGGTGTATTATTAGGGTCAAGGTCTGGGTTAGGGTAGGGATAGGTTAAAGTTTCAAGTTCGTGCTTGAATTAGTTTTAGGATTAAAGTTAGGGTAATGATAGGGTTAGGTTTATGATTCAGGTTACGTTTAGGGTAATGGAAAGGTTAGGATTTGGGTAGGGTTAGGTTTATGTCTAGTATTATCATTATGGTTATTGTTATGGTTATGGTAATGGATAGAGTTAGAGATCTGTTTAAGGCTAGAGTTATGATTACAATTAGGGGTAGTGTTAGGGTTATGTTAGGTTTAAAGCTAGGGTTAGAGCTCTGATAAGGGCTAGGTTTTGGGTTATGTTAGGGCTAGGGTTAGGGTTATAGCTAATGTAATTAGTAGGTTTACAATTAGTGCTAATTTTGGGGTTTTAGTGCTAGGTTTAGTGTTAGGGTTAGGTTTAGGGTTAGCATGATGTTTAGAGCGAGAACTTTTAGGTTCAGTGTCAGGTTCAGAGTTAGTTTTAGCGTTCAGCTTCCAACTCAAATTAGGGCTAAGGTTAGGTCTTGGTGTAAGGTTAGGGTTTGGTTTAGGTTAACTATTAGAGTTAGAACTATGGCTTGGTTTAGTATTAGGGCTAGGGCTAGGGTTAGGGCTCATTTTATGATTAGTGTTATGGTTTCGGCCAGTGTTAGGGTTAAGCTTAGGCTTCAGGTTAGGGCTAGATTTGGAGTTACGTTTTGCCTAAGGTTAGTGCTAGGGCAAGTGTTGCACTAGGGTTAGGGATAGGGTTAGGGTTAGGGTTATGATAAGGGACATGGTTAGAAGGAGTGATAGGGCTAGTGTGAGAGTTAAGAGTTAGTCTTAGGGCTAGGGTTAGGGTTAGGTTTAGGGTTATGGCTAAATTATGGCTAGAGTTAAGTTATGGCTAGTGTTAGGTCTAGTTTTAGGATTAGGCTTAGGAATCGAGTTAAGGTTAGACTTAGAGTTAGGTTTTGATCTAGTGTTAGTGCTAGGGCTAAGAAAAAAGGCAAGGGTAACCACTAGGGTTAGGGTTAGAGTTATGGTTTAGTTTAGGCTAAGAATGTGTTTATAGCTAGGTTTAGGGCAAGAGTGAAAGTTAGTATTAGGGTTAGAACTAGGGTTATGGTTAGGGTTGGGTTATGATTAAGGCTATATGTAGGGCTACAATGAAAACTAGGATTTGTTTTAGGGTTAGGGATAGTATTAGGTTGTTGAGAGCCACAGCCACAGGGGCCCCAGCAAAGTTCCAGCTGCCAGCAAACTTCCAGCTGCCAGCTGATGATTGGCTTACAACAGCCCCAGCAAACTTCTAGCTGCCAACTGATTGACTCCTCTGCGGTGATGCTCATTGGGCTGTTTCCCCACCCTTTCAGACCACAGAGCTACTCATTGGGGGACTTTTTTTGGCTCTGCTCATGTGACCCAGCCAATTGGCCTCAAGAGCAGGAGGTGGGGGTAGATTGAGAGGCTTGTGTGAAGCCGATGGTGGCAGTTGGGCTCTGAGGGTTTTCCTGACTAGCTGTGTGGTGAGGTGTGTGTGTTCTAAAAATAAAGTTCATTTTCTTTGACAAGTGGCTCCTGAATTGTTCCCATCCAGACTGTGGCAAGGGGAAAGACTGAGGGTAAGTGCTAAGGTTAACTACTCACCCCTGAGGGCAGGGCAAGAGGATGGGTAGCCATTTTAAGATTCTTCTTTTGTTTTGCTTCACTTTTGTTTTAAGTTGTCTGTCCCTGGAGATGTGTAAGATGGAAGAAAAACCGCTCACATCTGAGGAACAGATAGGGAGAAAGGACGGATGGACATTTCAGGAGGATAGAAAGGCTGATATAATGATTTTTTGTTGTTCCAATTTTGTTTCACTCTGTTTCAGTTTTGTTTGGCATTATCTTGTTGGGTTGTATTATAGTTATACTAGAGAAATTCAAGTAAAAGACAAGGTCTCTCGAGCTAGTCAGACAGAATAAAATTAAACTAAAAAAAAAGTCTCTCGAGCTAGTCAGAAAGAGGAAAAAATTCAAGTAAAAGAGAAGGTCTCTCGAACTAGTCAGAACAGAGGAAAAATTCAAGTAAAAAAGAAGGTCGCTCAAGCTAGTCAGACAGAGAAAGAAAGTTTAGAGCAGAAAAAGCCAACAGGGGGAAAGTTACAACAGGAGACTGCTACTAACACCTTTCTGTCACCAGAGGACGTAAATGT
>NW_026007250.1:77290-85905 GCF_001458135.2 Marmota marmota marmota
GGGGTATATATCCCCAAAGATAAACTTAAAATAACCCTTTTTTACTCTAAGCTTTTAAAATTTGGATTCATCAGGACTTAGTGCTGCAGAAAGGCATATGTGTACAAAAAATGTACATAAGGCCAAGGTACTTTGGAAGGATATTCTAACAGGACAATGTGAAGGTCCTGACCCAGTAAATGTCTGGAGTCTGGGGTCTGTATGTGTGTATCCACAGGGAGAACAGCAGCCGATTTGGATTCCAGAGAGGTTAACTAAGGTCCTGACCCTGTGGTTGTCTGGAGTCAGGGGTCTGTTTGTGTGTTTCCACAGGTAGAAGAGCAGCCGATTTGGATTCCAGAGAGATTAACTAAAGCGATTTCTATAGACCAAAAAGAAGATGATTTGGCTCAAATCCATAACAGCTGATATCCAGAACTCCAGTTTGGCTACCCTTACATCTGTGACAGAACCAGGATGCTTTTTTCAATATCTATTTTATGATTACCCTTTCCCACATCATGAAGTTCTATTTTGTTTTTTGAGCTCATACATACCTAGGTTAATGTTTTGCTGATCAGTTCTATTTTTTGACTATACAGTTTTTAAACATTGCAATGGAGATTTCACCTGTAAAATGTTATAAGGCCTTTACAATTATTTTATGTGTTGTATGTATTATATTATGTGTGCACACTTTTGTTTTATGTTGTGTTTGTATGTACGTATGTCCATATATCATATATGATGAGTGCTCATGAAAAAATGGATCCAAATATTTTTTTTTTATTCACGTGATGTAAATGGTTTAATTTAAATTGGGTAAACAGCTGTTGAGGATTGTTTTAAAATGTGAACAAAAAAGGAGGTTAACAGATCTGTTTGTTTACTTTCACATTTCCTTTTCATTATATTTAATAATTCTGTTCAAGATAACATAAATTGTTCAGAAAATTGTTTTCTTTTAGTGCCTGATGAATGTTACATAATTTTTTCTTTAGCCATTATTGCCAGAATTCCTATCTTCATCCCAGTGCTGGTGAAGACAAAGATAAAACCAATCTACAGCTTCTGCAATAGCCATCACTGAACTGCTTCCAGAACTTACCTGGACTATATATCACTTGTATGCATTGTGAACTCACTTGTATGTATTGTGAACTATCTGTTGGTGCAGTGACTTGTTGTAGTGTTGGGGAATTTTTCCTGATGGTGTCATAGGTTGTACAATTTTTCCAAAAGGAGCCGTCAATTGGCTTGGTGTATCTTCCTCCCTTCTGCTTGTGATGGTCATTCAGCTAAAATTTGGGGGCCAACAGAGGTGAGGCAAAGAACCTCATCCCCCCCACCACTGGTACAAAGACCTATCCACAGGTGTGACTGTATGCTGGACCGGTAGTCAATGACGGGTAAGATCCAATTGCAATGGTACCAACCTAAGACAGGAGGCTGACTCCTTGAGGTCAGCTCATCTGATGACGGGTAAGGACCATAAGTAGTATTGGGCAACCTAAGGCAGACACGGTCCCTAAGCCACATGCTTGTTGTATAAACAGAGAGGGGGAGATGTTGAGAGCCACAGTGGAAGGGGCCCCAGCAAACTTCCAGCTGTGAGCAAACTTCCAGCTGCCAGCTGGTGATTGGCTCACATTGGCCCCAGCAAACTTCTAGCTGCCAACTGATTGGCTCCTCTGCGGTGATGCTCATTGGGCTGTTTCCCTGCCCTTTCAGACCTCAGAGCTGCCCATTGGGGGACTTTTTTTGGCTCTGCCCACACGAACCAGCCAATTGGCCTCAAGAGCAGGAGGAGTGGGGGAGATTGAGAGGCTTTTGGGAAGCTGGTGGTGGCAGTTGGGCTCTGAGGGTTTTCCTGAAGAGCTGTGTGGTGTGGTGTGTGTGTTCTAAAAATAAAGTTAGTTTCCTTTGACAAGTGGCTCCTGAATTGTGCCCAGCCAGACTGTGGCATTAGGTCTATGGCTAATGTCAGGTTTAGTGTTACAGTTAAGGATAGATTTAGTGTTAGGTTTATGGCTTGGTCCAGTGTAATAGTTAAGTTTTTGGTTAGGGTCAGGTTTATATCCAGGGTATTTTATTTATTTATTTATTTATTTATTTTAGAATCAGGGTCAGGATTTGGGTTTGGGTAAGTTAGGGTTTAGGTTCAGGGCTCGAATTCATGTTAGATTTAGTGTTAGGGTAATGACAGGGCTAGGTGTAGGGTTTAGGTTTGGTTTAATGTAATGTATAGGGTTAGGGTTAGTCCTAGGGTTATCAGATGGGTTAGGGTTATCATTAGGGTAATGGATAGGGTTAGCCCTAAGGTTACTGCTAGTGTTATAGGATTAGGGCTAGTTTTTGGGTTAGTGTTAAGCTTAAGATTAGGGTTAAAGCTAGGTTTCGGACTCGGATTCAGGCTAGTTTTTGGGTCAGTTTAGGGGTAGGGTTAAGGCTACAGCTAATGTATGAAGTAGGTTTATGATTATAGCTACTTATAGGGTTAAACTTAGGTCTAGGTGTAGTGTTAAGGTTAGGTTTATGGTGATGATGATCTTTAGAGCCAGAGTTAGTGTTAGGGTCAGAGTTAGGGTCGGGGTGAGTTTTCAGGTTAGGGTTAGACTATAATTAGGGATAGGGTTTGGGATAGGTGTAGGGTTAGGATTTGGTTTAGGTTAAGGGTTAATGTTAGTGCTATGACTCAGTTTCGTTTTAGGGCTCGGGTAAGGTTAGGGCTAGTTTTAAGATTAGTCTTAGGGTTAGGGCTAGTGTAAGTGTGAGATTTAGGCTTATGTTAGGGATTAGGGATAAGAGTAGAGTTATAACTGGATTTAGTCTTAGGGTTAGGGTTAAATTTAGAGTTAGGTTGAGATCTCGGTTTTGAGACAGGGCTAAGTATAGGGCTAGGGTAGGGCTACGTTTAGGGGTAGGTGTATGGTGATTGTAAGGGATAGGGTTAGAAGTAATTATAGGGCTAGTATGAGAGTTAGAGTTCGTCTTAGTGCTAGGGTTAGTGTTAGGGTTAGGCCTAAGTTTAGGGCTAGGGTTAGTTTTAGGTTTAAGTGATGGGAATATATCTAGTTTTAGGACTAGGGTGAGAATTAAGATTAAGGTTAGGGTTGACGTCAGGGTTAAGGTTATGGTTAAGGCGAGGTACATGGCTAGAATGTGTGTTAAGTTTTGTATTAGGGTTATGGCTAGGATTAGAGCTAGGGCTAATGTCAGGTCTAGGGTACGATTAGGGATAGTTTTAGGGTTAGACTTGTGGCTAGGTCTATTGTAAAGTTTAGGTTTATTGTAAGGGTCAGGTTAAAGCTACAAGTTTTACCTGAGTCAAGGTCAATGTTAGGGTTTGTGTTAGGTTAAGGTTTAGGTTTAGGGCTCAAATTAGTCTTATGTTTAGGGATTGGGTAATGACACAGTTAGGTTTAGGGTTCAGGTTAGGTGTACGTTAATGGACAGGGTTAAGTCTAGTGCTAGGATTAGGGTTCTGCCTACGGTGAGCATAAGGATTAATTATCTTAGGGTAATGAATAGGGTTAGAGCTAGGGTTAGGGCTAGGGTTATGGTTAGGATTAGGTCTAGGGTTAGGCTTAGGATCATGGGTAGGGCTAGGCATATTGTTAGGATTATCTTTAGGGTTAAAGCTAAGGTAGGGCTTGGATTAGGGCTAGGTTTTGTGATAGATTAGGCCTATGGCTAATGTAAGAACTAGTGTAATTATTGGGATTAGTTTTATGGTTAATGTTAGTGCTAGGTGCGTTGCAGGGTTAGTTTTAGGGTTAGGGTGAAGTTGAGAGCTAGTATTAGTGTTAGTGTCAGGGACAGTTTTCAGGTAGGTTAATCATTAGGGTTAAAGCAAGAATGAGGACTAGGGTTAAGTCTAGAGGTATGTTTAGAGTATGGATTAGTTTAATGGTTATGGTTAAGTCTATGTCTAGTTTGTCTTTAGGACTAGAGCTATAGTTATGGCTAGATTTAGGATTAGGTTTAGGTCTAGGGCTAGTATTAGGGTTAGGTTTAGGTATAAGGTTACCATTATGGATAGTGTTAGGATTCAGTTTAGGGTTAGTTTTAGATTTACACCTAAGATTAGTGTTAGGGTCAGAATAATGGTCAGAGATAGGTTAGGGTTTGGGTTATGGTTAGATCCAGAATGAAGGCTAGGGTTAGGACTAGTTATACAGTTAGAGTTTTGGTTAGGCTAAGGAATAGTGCTAAGATTATGGTTAGCATTATGGTGAGGTTTTGGCTTAGGGTAAGGGATAGCTTTATAGCTGGGGTTAGGACCAGGGTTAGGGTTTGGTTTATTGTTAAAGCTCGTTTTAGGGCTTGGATTAGGGCTAGTTTTGTTTTAGCGTTAGGGCTAGTATTATGATTATGGCTATTGTAAGAACTAGGGTTACAATTATGGTTAGTTTTAGGGTTAGGTTTAAGGCTAGGTCTAGTGTTAGGTTTAGGTTTAAGGTTAAGGTGATGTTTAGAACTAGATTTAGTGTTTGGATATGAGTCAGGGTCATGGTTATGTTTAGGGTTAAGTTTAGGTTTCAAATTAGGCCTAGGGTTAGGGCTTGTGTAGGGTTAGGTTTTGGTCTAGTGTAGGAGTTAATGTTAGGGGTATGGCTCGGTTCATTTTTAGGGCTAGGTTTAGGGTTAGGGCTAATTTTAGGATCAGTATTAGAGTTAGAGCTAGTTTCAGGGTTAGGCTGAGGCATTGGTTTAGGGTTAGTTCTAGACATCGGTTTCGATCTAGAGTTAGTGATAGGGCCAAAGATAGTGCAAATGTTATGACTAGGGTTAGGGCTTGGGTTAGGGTTATGGTAAGGGATAGCATTAGAATTAAGAATAGGTCTTGTGTGGGAATTATAGTCAGTCTTAATTCTAGAGTTAGGGTTAGGGTTAGGAATAGGGCTAAATTAGGGCTAGGATTAGGGCTAGGTTTAGTGTTAGGGTTAGGGCTAGAGTTAGCATTATGGTTAGGGCTTGGGCTAGTGTTAGGGTTAGAGTAAGGGTTAGGATTTAAGCTATGGATAGGGCTAGGTGGACTGTTGAGTGTTAGGTCTGGGTTATGGTTATGGTTATGGTTACGGTTGGGGTTAGTGTTAGTGTTTTCATTAGGGTTAGGGTTAGATTTAGAGTAATGTATTGGATTAGGTGTAAGATTATGTTTAGGGTTAAGTTTAGGTTATGTTCAAATTTAGGTTTAGGGATAGGTTTAGTTTTGATTTATGGCAAGGTTTAGGGTTAAGTTAATGGCAAGTGTTAGGTTTAGGGTTAGGTCAAGGATTAGTTTATGATTAAGTTTAGGGATAGGTTAGGTTTAGGGCTGAAGTTATTATTAGGTTTAGGGTTAGGTTTAGGGTAATGTTAGGGTTAGAGCTAGTGTTAGTACTACGTTTAAGGGTAGGATTAGGGCTAAGGTTCGGTTTATGTTTAGGAATAGGGCTAGGGTTAGGTATAGGCTAAGGATTAGGCTTTGAGTAGGGTTATGTTTAAGGCGATGGTTAAGTTTAGGGTTACATTTAGGACTATGTTTATGCTTAGGGTAGGTTTAGGCCTCGGATTAGGGCTAGGTTTTGTGTTGGGTTTAGGCCCAGGGTTAAGTCTATGTGTAATGTAAGATCTAGGGTTCTGATTAGAGCTAGTTTTAGGGTTAGGTTTATGGGTATGTCTAGTGTTATGTTTAGGTTTTGGGTTAGGTTCAGGTTTAGAGCTAGGTTTAGTGTTAGTGTCAGGGTCAGTGTTCATGTTAGAGCTAGGTTTAAGGTGAAAGCCAATATTAGGACTAGAGTTATATCTAGGGATAAGATTAGTGTTTGCTTTAGGTTAAGGATTATGTTAAAGCTAGGGCTCAGGTCTAGGTCTAGAGTTATGGCTATATTTAGGATGAAGCTTTGGTCTAGGGCTAGTGTTAGGGTTAGTTTTAGGTATAAGTTTACTCATAGGGCTAGTTTTAGGGTTTTGTTTAGGTTTAGGGTCGGATTTTAGACTGAGGGTTTGTGTTAGGGTAATGATTTCAGTTAGGTTTAGAGCTAGAATGAGGGCTAGGATAAGGACTAGTAATTTGGTTATCATTTAGATTAGGCTATGGATTAGGATTAGGAATAAGGTTAGCATTATGGATAGGGTTTCATTTAGGGTAAGTGATAGAGTTAGAGCTAGAGTTATGGTTATGTTTAGGGTTAGGGTTAGGGTTAGGGCTAGGGCTAGGTTTAGGTTTAAATTTCCTTAGGGTTAGGGCTCAGATTAGGGCTAGTTTTTGTGTTAGGCTTTAGTCTAGGGTTAGGTCTATGGCTATGGAAATGATTAGAGTTAGTATTCATTCTAGATCCAGTGTTAGTGTTATCTTTAGGGTTAGTGTGATATTTAGAACTAAAATTAGTGTTAGAATATAAGTCAGAGTCATGGTTAATTTTAGGACCAGGACATGAATTAGAGCTACAAGGTTATGGCTAGATATAGGGTTAGGGTTGGGTTTAGGTTAATATTTAGGGTTAGGACAATGGCTTGGTTTTGTTTAAGGGATAAGGCTAGGGTTACGGCTAGTTTTAGGATTAGCGATAGTGTTAGGTCTAGTGGTAGGTTGAGGATTAGGCTTAGGGTTAGGGTCAAATGTACAGTTATGGTTAGATCTAGGGTAGGGTCTAGGGCTAGATTTAGGGCGAATGTTAGGGCTTGTGTTAGGTTTATTGTAATATATAGGGTTGGAACTAGAAATAGGGCTAGGGGGAAGTTAGAGTTAGTCTTAGGCCAAGGTTAGGGGTAGATTTAGGGTTAGGGCTAAATTAGGTCTAGGATTAGTGCTAGGGTTAGTCTTAGAGTTAGGCTATGTTTAGGGGTAGAGATATGGTTAATGTTAGGGTTAGGGTTAGTGAATGGTTAAGAGAAAGAATGGGGTTATACCTAAGTTCAGGTCTAGGCCAAGGGTTAAAAATTAGAGATAGGGCTAGCAATAGGGTTTGGGTTAGGATTAAGGCTAGGTATAGGCCTAAGTTGAGGACTAGTTTTTGTATAAGTGTTAGGGCTAAGATTAGGGCTGGGGTTAATGTCAGGTCTGGGTTTGTGGTTATGGTTAGTTTTATGTTAGGTTATAGCTAGGTCTAGTGTAAGGGTTAGGTTTAGGTTAAGGGTCAGGTTTAAAGCTAGGTGTATTATTAGAGTCAGGGTTCTAGTAGGGTTTGGTTTACGTTAAGATTTGGGTTAAGGCTTGAATTAGCGTTAGTGATAGGGTTAGGGTCCAGGTTAGGGTAATTGATAGGGTTAGGTTTAGGGTTCAAGTTAGATTTAGAGTAATAAATAGGGTTAGTGTTAGCATTAGGCCTTGGGTTAGCATTTGGGTTAGGCTTATCTTTAGGTTAATGGATAGGGTTAGAGCTAAGGTTAGAGCTAGGATTAAGGTTAGAATTAGGACTAGGGTTAGGGTTCAGCCTAGGGTTAGTGTCAGGGTTAGGTTTGGGGTAAGTGTTAGCGTTTGATCTAGTATTAGGGCTAGCATAATGGTTACGTTTAGAGTCAGGGCTAATATTAGGGTTAGGGTTAGGGTTATGTTTATATTAAGGTTAGAGTTCGAGTTAGAATTAGGGTTATGCCAAGGGTTAGGGTTAGGGTTAGGTCTAGGCTTATGGTTAAGATTACAATGAGGGCTAGGTTTAGGGCTAGGATAAGGGCTACATTTGTGAAGTTTATGGCTAGCATTAGGGCTATGGGTAATGTAAGAGCTAGGGATATGGTTATGGCTAGTTTTAGCGTTAGGATTATGGATAAATCTATAGTTCTAGTTTGGTTTTGGGTTAGAATAAGATTTAGAGCTAGGGTTTGTTTTAGGGTAACAGTTGTTGTTGGGGTTAGGTTTAGGTTTAGGGTGAGGGCCAGATTTAGGAGTAGTGTTGGGTCTAGGGATAGAGTTAGTCTTTACATTAGGTTAATGGTTATTGTTAGGGCTAGTACTAGGTTTTTGTTTAGGGCTAAGGCTAGATTTATGACTCTATTTAGGATAAGATTTGGTTTAGTGCTAGTGTTACTGTTATGTTTAGGTATAGGTTTATCGGTAAGGGTACAGTTAGGTTTCGCTTTGGGGTTAGTGTCACATTTAGACCAAGGGTTAGTGTTAGGGTCAGAATGAGGGTCAGGGTTAGAGTTAAGGTTAGAGCTAGATTGAGGGCTAGGGTTAGGGCTAGTAATAGAGATAGGGTTTGAGGAAGGCTACGTATTATGGTTAGGACTTTAGCACCATTAGGGTGAGGGTTTGGCTTAGGGTAAGGTATAGGTTTAGAGGTAGTGTTAGGGTTAGTGTTAGTGTTAGGGTTAGGGTTAGGTTTAGTGTTAATCCTAGGTTTAGGCCTCAGAAAAGGGCAAGGATTTGTGTTAGCATTAGGGATACAGCTAATGAAAGAACTAGGATTCTGATTAGGGCTAGTTCTAGTGTTAGCTTTAGGTCAATGTTTAGAGCTAGGTTTACTGTTAGGGTCCTAGTAAGAGACAAGGTTACTTCTAGGGTTAGGGGTAGGACTCAAATTAGGGCTACATTTAGGGCTAGGTATAGGGTTAGGGTTTGGTTTAGGTAAATATTTAGGGTTAGGGTTATGGCTCAATTTTATTTTAAGGCAAGGATAATGTTAGCACTAGATTTCCAATTAACTCTA